>NC_048900.1:14642259-14662759 GCF_011077185.1 Oxyura jamaicensis | reverse complement strand
TTTTTTTTTTTTTTTTTTTTTTTTTTTTTTTTTTGTAATAACATCCACTGTAAGGCACATTTGTTTTAGGAGATGACAATTTTGAGAATTTATTCTTAAAATGGTGGAGCACAAGAGGTTGTTTCAGTTAGAATGAGAAACTGACACAGCAGTCAGATGAGCTGGATGCTGTCTAGTGTAAATATATTAATCTAAACAACAACCAAAAAAAAATGAAATTCATAATTAGGTTTGGCTTTGAAAAGTCAAAATGCTTGGTACTTGATACAAAGTACAGTGATTGATCAAGAGGTAACGCTAATATTTTGATCAGTCCATGTCACCTCAACATTTTATTTGCCTTTGCTCAGGTACAGTGGAAATAATGGACTAATTACAGAATCACAGAATCACAGAATTTCTAGGTTGGAAGAGACCTCAAGATCATCGAGTCCAACCTCTAACCTAACACTAACAGTCCCCACTAAACCATATCCCTAAGCTCTACATCTAAACGTCTTTTGAAGACTTCCAGGGATGGTGACTCCACCACCTCCCTGGGCAGCCTGTTCCAATGCCTCACAACCCTTTCAGTAAAGAAGCTCTTCCTAACATCTAACCTAAAACTCCCCTGGCGCAACTTTAGCCCATTCCCCCTCGTCCTGTCACCAGGCACGTGGGAGAACAGGCCAACCCCCACCTCTCTACAGCCTCCTTTAAGGTATCTGTAGAGAGCGATAAGGTCGCCCCTGAGCCTCCTCTTCTCCAGGCTGAACAAGCCCAGCTCCCTCAGTTGCTCCTCGTAGGACTTGTTCTCCAGGCCCCTCACCAGCTTCGTCGCCCTTCTTTGGACCCGCTCAAGCACCTCGATGTCCTTCTTGTAGCGAGGGGCCCAAAACTGAACACAGTACTCGAGGTACGGCCTCACCAGAGCCGAGTACAGGGGGACAATCACCTCCCTAGCCCTGCTGGTCACACTATTTCTGATAGAAGGCCAACGGCATCCTGGCTTCTTGGCCACCTGAGCACACTGCTGGCTCATATTCAGCCGACTGTCCACTATCACTCCCAGGTCCTTCTCCGCCTGGCAGCTCTCCAACCACTCATCTCCCAGCCTGTAGCTCTGCCTGGGATTATTACGCCCCAGGTGCAGGACCCGGCACTTGGCCTTGTTAAACTTCATGCAGTTGACTCCAGCCCATCGGTGCAGCCTATCCAGATCCTCCTGCAGAGCCTTCCTACCCTCGAGCAGATCGACACTCGCACCTAACTTGGTGTCATCTGCAAACTTACTGAGGGTGCACTCAATGCCCTCGTCCAGATCATTGATGAAGATGTTAAAGAGGACCGGCCCCAGCACCGAGCCCTGGGGGACGCCACTAGTGACTGGCCTCCAACTGGATTTGACTCCATTTACCACAACTCTCTGGGCCCGGCTATCCAGCCAGTTTCTAACCCAACGAAGCGTGCGCCAGTCCAAGCCAAGAGCAGCCAGACTTACTTGAGAGCAATTGACTTACTTGACCGACAGGTATGTTGGATTCACAAAGTTAAAGAGATATGAAGTGGCTATAAATATTTCCTGGCCTTTCCTTGGTTATTTATATTACCTCATTTAACTTTGGAAAGAGTTCATTTGTTAAAGCTCACAATCGTTGCCTGAGGAGGAGGATTCTTGTCTAGTCTGGCATGGTGTTAATAATGGCATTTAGCCCAACAGTATTATAGTCTGGCAGATTCCAAATTTTAAGGGAAAGAGATTGTTTTCTGTGTGTCCTGGGGCTTTTGCTTTCCCTGTTATTTTAAGTAATACATTTTTAAAATCATACTTGTGTTGGCTCTGATTCTCGCCTACTTTGTGATGTTAACGTGCCTGTGCTGAAGGCTCTTTTCCAGAAGTCTCTGAGGGCTTGGTTTGGATCTTTTCTATACCAGTACTGTAGCACCTAGTCAAAATTATGTCTTACAATATTGCAGTTCTAAAAACTTATATGTAAAAAGAGCTACTTTCTTTTCACTGGCTATGGAGTTAGCTTTTCTGTGTGAGAGTTAATATTTGTGTATGTCTCTTACAAATGTTTATTTGCTGAACAACTGAGTTGGTGAGAGCTGCATGTCCCTCGGCTCAGAAATCCTCCCATGTTCCACTGCAGAAGATGTCAAGACATTTAACTTAGATGAGTGGTTACATGCTGGATTCAGGGAGAGACAGTGATTTGAAGTAAATTTCTGAGCATATCATTGGTTACTTAATGTCTTTAAAAATCTCAGGTACATAACAAGAATTTTTTATAAATAAGTGGACCTGTCAATACATGACAGGTTCTTCTAACATGACTTCCTGAAGATGTTTTAGAAATGCATAAATGTCTTCTGTTATCAGTTGCAGTACAATGAATCCACTCAAATACTGAGAAATGTTACAGTGGTAAAATTTATCAATAATCAATTTTATTTATCAATAATTGGCTAATCACCGTGTTTCAGTCTTGTTATCTGGCAGGGTGGAAAGAGTCTGGAGGGCTTTACTTTTCACAGGCACTTACCACAATATTTTCCTGATTCACTATTGAAGACCTTTAGCAAAATAAATTGCTTTTAAAGCTGAGAGAAAAAAAAAAAAAAAAAAAAAGATGTATATCACAAGAATTCTATTTGCTCGCCTTTTTTGTGGCTTTGGTCTTGCCAGGTTGAATCAGATCTCCACATCTCTCGTTGGAGCTGCCTTTGGCCCAAAGAGCTCATAACACAAATAGGTAAGAGAGTAGAGCATAAGCAAGTCAAGAACCTAAAGCATATAACATAAGCAATAGGAATTTGCTTGTGAAATAAGAGCCAGGACAGGACTCATCAAAGATCAGAAGATGTGTATATAATATTGGTAGTGAGTACCCATCTATAGCCACGGATCTGGCCTCCTAACTCTGGTAGTCTCCCTGGAGAAGTCCCAGTCCAAGACTGAATGGATGAATTAAAAGTTCATGCTCATTGGTTCCTAGAAGAGAGAGGAACTTGCTTAACCCATCATATTATTGTTGTTACTATAAACAATAATTCATGGTTCATGAGGTATAACTGACTTCTAAGATACCCAAAGTAAAGATCTTTAGAGAAATCTCACCCGGATACTAATGTGCATTTTGGTGTGCGGAAGAGAAGGTCAATAGGTAAAACACGGTACAGGGGGTGTTCTGAATGGAGAAACCCAGTGAGGTGAGGTTTTAGTGTAGCAATGTTCTTTTACTGCACATCTCACAGCAGTAAAAGGAAAGGGTCAAACCAGATGTTGGCTACTTTCATAGTTACGATCTTCTGAAAAGCATATCAGCTCTAAAAAAGGTATCAGCATCACTTGGATCCAGTGTGTTGAGAGCCTGGAAATGATTTACTAAAGAAATTAGGCTGAGAGAGGAAAGTGTATAAACTTCTGGTTTATCTGAAACATCTCAGGCAGTAATATATTTTTTCCTCAAGAAAAAAAAAATCAATAAAATTATGTTGCAGAGAAGTAGTTCTGACAAGTAATGAGGCTTCTAAATATCAAGTGAGAGGTAAATAAGGAGGAAATACTGTGCAGATGATGCAAGTACCCCAAAGGAGGATGAAAGAGAAATGAAGGCTTAAGGTGAAATTAATATATCTTGCTCTTTCCAAGTGAAACAAAGAATCACAGTTTTACAAGCAATTGAAAATAGATTAAATGCTCTAAAAAGACATCATCTTCCTCCTCCATTCTCTTTCCATTTGGCAACAGGTACAGAGAGAGATGCTGAAAGGGAACACCTGCTACTTGCAATAATCTTCAGCAGCCCCCAGGGTCATGCATAACTGGCTTAAATTATAGCAGGATGTTGTGAGTTATGTTATGTGACTGAATGGGCACATCTGGCCTGGGCCGTGGAGACCACAAAGATGGCTTAAAGCATCCTCTGTGTTACCTCTCTCCAAGTTAAATGTATCCCACAGCTGTTACTGAAGATTGTCGTCACTATCCTTTCCTGTATTTTTTTTCCATCTTTAGAATTTCAAAAAAATGCAATAGTTTGGACACAGGGATTTGTTGGATGGAGGCTTTATCTCATTTTCAGTGACCTTCCCCTAACCTCACTAGTATGGTTTGAGAATATTTTTCCAAATTGATAGATAAAACTCTATCTAGTAATGGAAAAACGTGTTACCATGTTCCAGTGGTTTAAGTCTGAACTCCTTCCAGCCTCGTGTTTTGGCTTCTCTCTGCTGCAGCAAGAAAACAAGTACATGAAGGCAGCAGAATTGGCCATCTTCTCCAGTTTAAGGCTTTTGCTGAATATGCTTGCATATTTCAACAGGTTGTTCCAATATAAATACCAAAAAAAAAAAAAAAAAAAAAGACAGGAAACCCCAGACTGAGTGGGATAGAGCTGCTTCACAGAATGCCTGTGTCAGGAAAGCTCTTGACTGTGAAGGCATAGGGTACAGCATGTTGTCAAAAGATAAAAGATAATTGCTAAGCGAAACTGTGAAACATTCTGGCGCTCACGTCTCCTGTGCTGATACCCAGACTGCAGGAAAACAGGCTCATTGTCAGACCGCGGGGGGCTGCTGGAGAAGGGGTGTGAGGGATTCCGTTAAACCACAGTCCTTCCTCCCTGCTCCTCAAAATGTCAAATGCCAGAACTATTTTTCTTTGCTGTTCCATACCACATGCCTGCCGCTGCTCAAAAATATGAGTACCTAGAGCACATCACTGTCCAGTCACGTCTGCATGGCTCATCTACCTCACAGCGATGCCTCACACTGCAGTCACTAATGGAGAACGTGGGGATGAGCAGGGGCACAGGCCACATCTTCAGGACCTTCCTCCTCTTCTGGCTGATTCTTTTGAGGGATTTAAAATTGCCTCACCTATTACAAACTCCACAGGAAAGAATTACTCTCAGATAAGAAAATTGGAAACAGTGCTATAATTCTTGTATGTGAACATTAGGCCATTTATCGCCAATTATCAATAAAAGGCTTTGATACAACTTTATACTTATAGCCAAGGAGTACTACAATAACAAAATTTCTGCTTTGCTTGCTTGTGAAGTGTCATTATAGTGTTTTAGGAGTCCAGTGCAAGGAAGAATAGTGATTTCTATTTTTGTTTGTCACCTTACTGAGCTGCTATGACTTCATTGTCTGAAATAAAAGAAACACTCATGATCTGAAAAAATCTTTTGCATTTTTCTTTTTTCCAAGACAAGTTTAATCTCATAGGTTGCTGAGTGTGTGTAAAATTGAATATCTTCAGAAAAAAAAACGCAATCCATCGTAGTTATGAATCCAGTCTTGTAAGCCAGACTGATAACGTGAAGAAAGCCTATGAACATATAATTTTCTAAAATATGGAAATGTAATTCTCTTTTTCTCTTCCCCTTCTACTAAACTAAGTTTGAACTTCTGGAACTGAAACAACACTGATTTTATTTACTGTAAAAATCCTGATCCAATCTGTGTTTGCACCATTAGTTGCTCTCATCTGTATGCTGTGTGGACTTCACATGACCTTTTTCTGTGTAGCTGGGTAGAAGAGAGATGTGGTTCAGCAAGGTAATTGAAACGTGGAAAAAAGTTTTTTTTTTTTTTTTTTTTGAGTCAAAATAACATTGTCAGTGCTTTTTGTTGAAATGAGTACGTAAAGTTATTTTGGCTTAGCTTAGTACTGCACTAAGATGTCTTATTTAATTTTGAAATTAATGTCTTTGGTTAATATTTTCATTTTTAGTTTTAGCTCATTTTAAGTTGTTTCTTAATGACTTTGGTATGTTTGAAGTACAACTTCTCAGTTACAAATGTCCAAAAATCCTTTTGAAATTTCTTAGTTCTTTCCCCCCCCTAAGTGAAAATAACGGACAGCCAAACCAAAATTCTGGGCATTTTCTTAGTCTTCCCCTCACCCCAAAGTTATTTTATATTTTGTTTCTTGGGGGAAGCTGAAGGAGGGTGGAAGTTGTGCTACTTTGTATACAGGCTATTCATGTTTGGCTCAACCCTGTTCTGTATTGACTTTCTTTTCATTGGCATTTGAGGGCTGACCTTCTCTGAAGGTGCTGGAAAGCAGGAGGGATGCATGTAAGGATGTGATGAGTATCCAGAAGGCAACCTCCGGTGCGGTGCTTAAACTACAAGTGCTGCATCTCCCTGTGCTGCATGAACCTGAATTACAAGCAAAACTCAGCCCAAAATAGGTGGAATTTTGATGAGATCAGTGAAATTATGCTGTTTTATGGGAGATGTGACTGTAGTTTGTAGATTTAGAGGCACTGTCTCATATGTAAAGTAATTCTTTCTAGTCGTCAGACCACACTGCTACCAATCCTCAATTTGTTTATTGGAGCCAATGATTGATGCAATTACGTTGAATGTTTTGGCAAGATGGATGTTTTCAAGAGCTGGCTGCTGGCTGTTGTTTTTAATGCTTCATGTGGTAAAGGTGTGATCCACATTTTCATTTTCTTATTCTAAACAATCAACCTCAGCTGCACAAATAGGCACGTATGTTCAAAATGGTATAAGCAAAGCATGTTCAGACTGCCTGCTTTTTTCCAGCAAAGGCAATTCTCTAAACTCTCCTTCCCTACTACAATATCATTGGTATTAATAGGAAAAATGGTAAATCCTTTCACTTCAGACCTAGGTGCTATTAGTTAGCTACCACTCCTACCTACAGCATGCTTCCTCACTTCCTTGCATCTTGCTGGCCAACACAAAGGGTGATAAGTCAATGTGTACCTGTACTCTATTCCAGGCTTGAAATGAAAGGATTTACCATTTCAGATGTCAAATGGGGCTTGAAAAATCTCTAGACCGTGTTATAAACTGTGTTTAACATTATCCTGAAGAATAAAACATGTTGCCTCATGTCTAGGAGAAGATTCCTGTGGCCAGATGACTTCTTCAGCTATTCTTTCTTACTTTGTCCTCTTATTTTCCTATTGGATTCATCATTATGGTCTCAAAGCACCTTTTTAGTGAATGGAGCTCTGAAACCCAGTGGATGTGTCATGGTCATTTGCTGATGCATACGCTAGGCTGGGTTCCTTCTTCTTCTACAGTCTTCCACTTAACAGTGTGTCCTTTAGAATGTGTGAATGCATGTAGCCACTTAGCAGCAAAATCATGAATCACAACCTATTGTAGTATTTTTTTTTTTTTTTACTCATTTTGTTTCTTTCCAGCTTACTGATTCATTCAAGCAGAACAAATTTCTGTGGTAAAATTTAAGGTGTCAAAATATCCACCCCTATAACTCAATGCTTGATTATCTTGGCTGCTGTAATTTCCTTTCACGAATGTTTTGGCTGGAAACAATGATGGTTGACCAAACACTGTTGATTCATTTTCAGAGAAAGGGGATTTGACTTCCTGGAATTAGAGGAATTATGTAAAGTATCTCAAAATTTTCAAAAGAGTGTAGTGTGAACCAGACAGGTGGTGACCATTAACAGGTTTTAAAGAGCACAGAATCATAGAATGGTTGGGGTTGGAAGGAACCTTAAAAATCATCTAATTCCACCCCCTATGCCCTGGGCAGGGACACCTGCCACTAGACCAGGTTTCCCAGGGGCCTATCCACCTTGTCCTTGAACACCTTCAGGAATGGGTCATCCACAACTTCTCTGGGCAACCTGTGCCAGTGCCTCACCACCCTCTGAGTAAAGAATGTCTTCCTAATAGCTATCCTAACTCTCCCCTCTTTTAGTTTAATGCCATTAGTCCTTGTCCTATTACTCCCTGACACTCCCTATACACTCCCTGAAAATGAGTCCCTCCACAGCTTTCCTGTAACCCCCTTTAGACACTGGAAGGCTGTTGTAAGGTCTCCCTGGAGCCTTCCCTTCTCCAGGCTGAACAACCCCAAATCCCTCAGCATGTCTTCATAGGAGAGGTGCTCCAGCCCCTGGATCATTTCTGTGGCCCTCCTCTGGATTTGTTCTAATACTTTCATGTACCTTCTTCTGCTGAGGGCCCCAGGGATGAACACAGTGCTCCAGGCGGGGTCTGATGACAGCAGAGCAGAGGGGGACAATCCCCTCCCCTGCCCTGCTTTCTGGGCTGAAAAGCATGTTGCTGGCTTGTGTTGAGCTTCTTGTCCACCAGCACTCCCAAGTTCTTCTCTTCAGGGCTGCTCTCAATCCATTCTCTGCCCAGCCTGTACACGTGCTTAGGATTGCCCGGGAGCAGATGCAGGACCTTGCACTTGGCCTTGTTGAAGTTCATGAGGTTTGCACAGGCCCACCTCTCAAGCCTATAAAGGTCTCTGCATGGCATTGCTTCCCTCCAGCATGTTGACCACACCACACAGTTTGGTGTCACTGGCAAACTTGCTGAGGGTGTGCTCAATCTCACTGTCCATGTCACCAACAAACAGCAGTGGTCCCAACCTCTGAGGAACACCTGTCGTCACTCGTCTTCACCTGGACATTGAGCCATTGACCTGAACTCTTTGAGTGCAACCATCCAGACAACTCCTTACCCACTGAGTGGTCCATCCATCAAATCCATGTCTCTCCAATTTAAAAAACAAGATATCATGAGGGGCATGGGGACAGTGTCCAGTGCTTTGTACAAGTCCAGGCAGATGATGTCAGTTGCTTTTCCCCTGTCCAGCAATGCTGTAACCCTGTCATAGAAGGCCACCAGATTTGTCAGACGCAATCTGCCCTTAGAGAAGCCATGTTGGCTGTCACAAATCACCTCCTTATTTTCTGCCTTGGCAGAGTTTCTAGGAGCATCTGCTCCATGATCTTGGCAGGCACAGGGGTGAGACTGACTGGCTTGTAGTTCCCCAGGTCTTCCTGTTTTCCCGTTTCCAAAATGGGGGTTATGTTTCCCATCTAGTCAGTGGGAACTTCACTGGCCTGCTGTGGCTTCTCAAATGCAATGGCCAGTGGCTTAGCAACTATAGCTTTGAACTTTGAATATGCTGTGCCTCCAAAATTCATGAGATGGAAGAGGACTTAAAAAGTGTGTATATTTTACCATAGTATTAATTAAGAAAATAGATTAAGTTAATGTGATCATTTGTGTTTATGTATTGACCACTCAGGCCTCATTGCAGCACGGTAGATAACATTTGTTCCTCCTTCAGCAGTAGTTCTAGTAAATATATTAGTGTTTCTCATTTTACTTTATAAATGACTTGTCAGGTTGGGTTACAAAAAATTGTTTAAATATATGACAGCTAAAGGGTAGCTGATGAAGAGGCATGAAAAAGTCTATTATAAAATATTTGATGCAACTAAATTTAATTCATTTGTCCCTTAACATTTTCTTGTTCACGTTTCTCACTGTCCTGAGAAGTGTTTCACAAGTCTAAGTCCCTGTCTTGTTAATCCAATAGGGCTGTAACTGGGGAACCTCCAGTGTTTCCCAGACAGCTCTCCTGTGCCATAATCCCTTTCTGGCTTTTGCAACACAGGCCCTTGGGCCTTCCAGCTCTAAACATAGCTCGGTGAGCTATTCCTTAATACAGCTGAATTCAAGTTATTTATTCCTTTTGATTTTGGACCACTTTTTTTTTTTTTTCTTCTTGGGGTGTTATGTGATTTTAATCAATGCAGGCTGAACAAGATCCATTAATAATCACCTTTGACAGTAAAACCTTCAGCACAAAATATCTTACACTTATCTTGCTGGATTCCCTTTTATTACCTTCTACCCGTTATATATTAATTTATTTTAATGCATTATAAGTTTAAGCTATTTGAAACAGTTCATACTAATTTAATAGAATAATTCCAAACAAAGAATTTTGCTAAATTTTGCTACTAAGATCAACTTTGGGTATATTTTACCAAAGGTTATAGTAATATGTCTGCTCCCCCCCCCCCCCCAAAAAAAAAAGGGGTAGAAAAAAAAGGGTGGGGTATTTGCACCTGATTCAGAGAACATGTGTGGATGTAGCTATAACCATCTTCCACCCACTTGGAGCAAAGGTTACAGGAGGCAAGGCAGCACTGAGGTCAGAGAACACATTTCTGGCTGCAGTGAATATGCACTTCTCCCCTCCCCCCCCCCCCTCTTTTCCCCTCTTGATTTACTAGTGCTAGATAAGGACCATGCAGTTCTGTGTTTCCTTTAGATGGGCTCTTTTGTTGCTTATGGTCCATGCTGCATCTCAAAGGCTTCCTTACTTTAGTCCCTAGCTGCCAGAACAAAGTGCAATACCATGTACATATCGGTACATGGGTGATGTGGAAATGTCTTGTACATCTTCCAGCATGCAAGCATAATAAGGGAAACAGATAAAAAGATGGTATATTCAGGCATCTTTTATATATAAAAAGCTCTGCATCAGCTCTCCAGATCATATCAGTCCCCTGATGTTTTACCCAAGGTGAGTAGGCTGGCTGGGCAGCATTTTTGAGATGAGCGGCCAATGCTTGGAAATCTTTGAGCCACAGCCCTGATGAAATGGGTCCTATTCACACAGAAAATGTGGCTTTAATCACTCATCGCCTCCCAAAGAATGTCTCAAATTTTCTTAGGAGCTCCTGGTTGAATTTTCTGAAATGTCGGTTAGAGGGCTGTTTGCTATTAAAAAATAGGATTAAGATAAATGTGTCTCTCCTAATAATTTTATTCTGTATCAGGTTTCATTTCTTGAAATTCTGATCTCTACTGAACTTCTCACAAGAGAGCTGGTAGAACTTTTGCTTTTTTCTTAAAATCCTAACACAGCTTTGGTAACAGAAACAATTGGGTTTTCTAGGTATCTGTACAGAAGTCCTGCACTATACCTGTAAAAAGGAAAATTCCTGTTCTGACTAGCCTTTTCAGTTGAATAGTAACTGAAAAATTATCCAGTATTATAGGAATTTGCACTAATTCTTTGCATACATTTATTTGATTTTGAGCAATCCTTCTTGTTTTAATCCTTGTTCAAAGGCAGAATGTGCCCTGCCAAACCACACTCTGGTGGGTTTTTATAATTTTCCTTACCCTGGGAATGAATTGTTCCAGAATTGCAGCTATTTGAGTCTGAAACTCGATTTACAAGAACTAGAAAGAGAGGGACTATGGGAGAAGGCATGAATAAAGCAGAGTAATGAATTCAATATTCATCTCCTTGCCTAAGATAGAAGGATTTATACTCTAATCCCTTTCCTGAAATACATCAAATCCCATTTTAGTAAGGCTGAATGACTCCAGTGATATTTTTCAGTGAGGAAAAGTTGTGAAGTGTATTTAATGCAACTCTGGTTGTAAACCTGTTCTCCCTAATATGTATTTTTATACTGTCATGCTACAGATATTTAACACCATATTCACAAAATGGTGGCTTTTTTTGTTTGTTTGTTTGTTTCTTTGTTTGTTTTTTCCTCTGTCCCCTTTTTTTTTTTCCTCCATTAAGTGTTAGAGAACCGCTGTCTGCAATGAAAATTGTTACTGCAGCTGCTGTTTGCAGGGGGCACTACCTGTAGGTGTTTGTCCTCTCTGAGGGACACCTGTGGGTTATCTAAGGTTAAAAATTTTATATTTTATGACGTACTTCACTTGTGTAGTTCCATTTCTGTGATGTCTTTCTAAGTAGTAACTGCAGCTGGAAACATTCTTTGTAACAATGTATTGGTATATTGTAAGGCCAGTAATAGTAAAATAATTCCTTAATAAAAAAGAAAAGAAAAAAACAAGTCTTTATGGAAAAAGGCTGTAATTTTTAGAAGATTTCCAAGAAAAATAAAAGATAATCAACTGAAAAAGCAATTGTTTAATTGCCACTTAAAGTAAATGGATTAGGGAAAAAAAGAAACTCATCAGAAGTATGAAAAGATTAGATACTTTAATATTTATGTGGGCACCATAATTCACTCATGAAACAATCCTCAGTGTATAATTTTGGAAATGGTAGGAAGAGCTAAATGCACATAGAAGAATTAAAAGACACGGTGATAAAACTTGAACAGTGGTATCTTTGCGCTAACTCAACATCTAGAAAATGATATTAGTAAATGGCTTGGCTACATGGATTCCAGGGACTATAATTACAAATCTGTTTTCTGTTGGCTCCTTGAATATAAAGAGAGTGGATTTAGAACAGAGAAATTTTGTGTTCTGAATAAAAATCTTAAGCTGTTTATACTTCAGAGGCAATACTTGCCCCAAAGGTATAATAGTGTTTCACTTAACTGTTTTTTAGTTGCTTACAGCTTGTTTCAGCGGATAGATGCTACATTAAAAAACAGTGTAAATGGAAGTATTCCTTCATTTCTTAATTTACGTGTGGTTTGAGCTAACACCAATTACAACAATTTGATGAGTTTTTCTCATGAAACATAAGTAATTTAAATAGAGAAAGATTAAATCTTTGGCAGGTCATTTTGCAAATTAGAAGTTATTTTCAGGACCTTCCCTGAAGAACTTTCACGTTCCACTGAAATAAACTTGTATTTAAAAAAATACAACACAGAAATTGCTTTATAATGATGAAATGAAGTCAGTAAGTCAGTCCTGGTTTGTAACAGAAATCTTATCATAACTACGTAAACAGAGTGGGGGTGGAGGGTCAGTTGAATGCTCAACATTCCTCTCATTCTCCCACTCAAATTAAATCTGTATATACATAAAAAGTGAAAAAAAAATGGTTTTAGTCTTTGCTAGTACTTTTCTAGCCTATAAGTTCACGGGTCAGTACAGAGGATTGACTGGGATAATGATTTTTTTTTGCTGAATTTAGCTGGAAATCAAAACCTAGACGCATATGTCCAATTTTCTAACCTCATAGCCAAATAACACATGGTTTCCCTAGGGCTGCCTTGGGGAGGATATTTTGAGTATAAATACAATGTAAGACCTTACAAAGGCCAAATTGATTTTAAGGGGAATAGAATCACCAAAAAATAAATTAAAGTTAACAAACAGAACTTGAAGCTAACTTAGTGTTCCTTGTAGTTTCTTTAAAATACTTCAAATAAACCTGATGTCACTGTATGAAGAAAAAACAGAAAGGAAGGCTGTATTTTCCCCCTTTTTTTTTTTTTTTTTTTTTTGGAGGGGGGGAGGGGGAGGTGCACACTTCTCAGCACAGTGCCTACCTTCTTCTTTTTCTACACTGTGAATGTCTTAGGTTCTACTCATGTAATTCTGTGATCCCTTTGTGTATAAAGTCCAGAGATGCACAAATATTTACTTGTTGGGACCAAATCACCAGAACCTTCATATAAATGTTTGCTTGGAAGCATCATTGTTGGCCTTAAAACCTCAACCAAAAGCCACCCTTTCCTCTCTCTTCTCCCCAGACCAAGCCATTGTTCTCATAATTTTCTATGACAGTAAAAGTTTGGATCAATTTGAAAAATCAGAGACAGTCACTAAGATTATCACGTATTTTTGACTATGAGTTCTTCCATTCTTGGCATTTATGACAGCTCTTAAATTTTGTTTAAATATTCTCTCTTACATCAATAGATGGGGCAACTCATTGTGTTTTGCTAAAACAAATATTTGGTTGCATATTAAATACAGCCTGATTCATATTTCATACGACATGCTCCATGCCAGTACATGATTAAAGGTAAAAGTTTATGGTAAAAGAAAGATCATAAGGAAACTATTGATCATATATGATAATGAATCATATGGGAAAGGCTACAAAGTGGGAGCAAGGCCCTGGGTCCAAACATATATTTTCTTAGCAAAGTGAGCTATGACCCTAGAGTGGAGATGTCATGCTTTTGTTCTCTCAAGTTTGTCCTGTTTGTGTGTGTTGCTTTTCAGGTGCAGGATATGACTGTTTCTATGTAGTTGTCTGTCTGGTTATAAGCAATGGACAGGTAGCCACTTTCCCATCTCTTGAAATTTTGTTTTTTTGAAATTTTTCATCTTCTACATAGGGATGCAAGCAAACTTTTGGGGATTTTACTGTGTTATGTTTCAGCTGTTAAAAAATTTCCATATCCTAAACATGTGTTCTAACTTTTGGGTCTTTTCTACTTTGTATGGCTCTGATTTCCGTGAAACGGTTGGATTAGAGAAAAGGTGAATGTACAGTGTATCAGTTACGGTCCTTATGAGAAATACAGAAACTATAAATTCAGGGTATTAAAGGTATATAGTTTTGCTTCACCAATTGCTTATTTAAACATTTTGGAGCAGCTCCAGTAGAAAGCTTGGGGTAGACTGACAGCAGAATTCCTAAGAGCTGGTTAAAACCAGGAGCAATAACCCTGGCAAGAGAAGAAGTTATTTTGGCCATAAATGCTAACTTATGACTGATTTATTTATTTATTTATTTATCCTGAAGATTGGCACATTTTGCTGAGAAGACTGCTTTTGATAAGTTGCTTTTCTGTTGGAGGTGCTGGGAAATTTTTGACTTCTTATTACTCTTATATTCACATTTATCAATTTTTGTAGAACATTTGTCTTGCAAAAGCTTATGGTTGAAGATGAAGCTGTACATGATAGCAAGAGTGTCAGAAGTTGTAATCAGTCCTCTTTCAGATTTTGAATGAAATCTGAAAAGTTTAAAATGTCATGGTACAGGCAAACAAATTATAGACTAAACAGAGAGAAGAGAGCAAAACCTGTCATTATTTGATGATTCTGAAATGAAAATTAATGCCTGCCTAGTCAGTGGGTTGTCAGCAAGTTGTAGTGGCAAGATGTTCAAAGAGAGTAAAATTATAGTAATGAAAACCATTTTTTTTGTGGAAGAAGACATAGAATGAATTCTCTTAGCTAGTAGATGGAGTCACTCTCCGAGGTGATCAGCTCTGCAGGACACATTCTGCAGCACCTCAAGGGACCACAGCCTACAGGGGGGTTTCCTGAGCCAGGGCTGCCCCAGGGCAGCGCAGAGACCGCCCAGGGCTATAGCAGCTCGCTCAAAAGCTGGGTGCTGCCATCACTTCTGGACAGGGCCAGAAGTGATGGCAGCCACCCCTCAGTGCCCCACAAGTAGCCCCTGGGGAGTGTGAGTGACCAGGAGCACGGCCGTTTGCATGGCAGTGCGAGCAGGGAGGACACCCTGTGAAGAGGGCACCCCTTGAGGGAAGGGACCCTGTGAGGGGGGTACCCCACAAGGGAGGGTACCCTGGGAGGAGGACCATCCCACAGGCCAAACGGGAGGCACCAGGTATACCTTAACCCCACACCCGGGGCTGGAAAACCTCTGTACTGAATATAAAAGGCTCTCTAAACAAGATGTAATAGGAGATGACCATTCTTCCAGGGGTAGTTTCAAGGCCCAGCGTAGAGGGCTTTGGTAGGCAGGATTCTGAAGGAGTTAGGGAATATTTGGGAAACTTGCTTAGACAGACGGTGTTGCTTCTGCTCCTAGAAAAGCTCAGGAATGGGAAGCTGAGCTGAATCACCATCCCAAGAAGCCATGGATTTTGTTGGAAGTGTGATGGGGTCTTACTACTGTTTCCGCTACCTAGTTCAAAGCTGGTTTTCATTCAATCTACGGGCAGTAAAACATGATCTGTGGTAGATCTTCACTTCCATGCATTTCAGTGGCTTGGACTAAAGATTTTAATGGGTTAGCTGGTCTGGGGGACTCTATGTCTTAACTGATGATGATGCATATTTTGTGCATATTTGTGCGATATCTAAATAATATCTCTATTTACAGTGAAAGGCAAATTAGACTTTCAGAACTACAGTTTTGAACTGGTCTAGCAAATTACTGTTGGAAGTTTCAGCACTTTAAATTCAAGATTTTGAATATTTAAATATCAAATGTCAAACATTTTCAGCCAGCTTTTGAGGCCATGCACACAACCTTCAGTCCATGCATTTGTAGCTGTGATGGTATAGGTCTTAAAGTATGAAGGAAGGCTATTTTCCTTTTAGTCATGCTAGCGGTTTTGCTATTCGTGTACCTATTTTTAGTGAATTAATTGCAAAGGCTTTATTTGACTCTTGTTATGAGTTGCAAGCTTTAGTAGGTGGTTGGGTTGTAGAGGGAGATCTAGAGGATTTCTCGGATGATTGTTTAATGTGAGAAGAAGACAATTCGTAGCATAAGGGAAGGCTCTGTGCATTACAGAAATCCAGTTCTTTCGCCTTTGCAAAAAGCGGATCACTTTTTCAGTGCTTTCTGAACAGAAAGTTCTTTTTTTAGTGATTTTCTCACATGCTATTTGGATACACAGGCCCACACTGTGTAGCACATATTACAGTGCTGCAGAGTAGCCAGTGACCTTTTTTTGAGAGAAACTATAAATACTACCTTTGGCATAATAGATGGGTGGGCTGTGTTTCAGGGCTGGTGTGCCAGACTGTGTTTTTCCTTTCTCAAATTAGGAGCTAAACACACTGCTGGAAGCCCGTCCAAGACAGGGAGATGCTCCATCCCAGGCAGGTAAGACGTTTCCTAGCACTTCCCAGGGGGCACCTTGCACCACAGCCCTGCTTCTCACAGATCCCATATCAGGAGAAAAAACGCAACACTTCTGCTTTTAACCCAGCGCTGCCAAATGGTACTCAAAAATGCATGCAATCTATTTTTTGGGGTATGCATTGGGTGTGCTGCCTCTGCTGCAGTGCTCAATGAGCAGTGCCTGCAGGTGTGGGAAAAACCCAGTACATGGACATGGGCTGAGTAGCTTTAAATGAGAGTTTAGTTCCTCATGTTTGATGCAGTGATTCTATCTTCAGAAGTTTATTTGCTCAAATGGCTTGCTGAGATGTGTGCAAGCAATATATCCCACTTATTTAAAAAAAAAAAAAAAAAAAAAAAAGTTTTTCAGGGAGGAAGAAGAGAAGGGTGTTAAGATGTTGACACATTCAAATTGATGTTGACACGGCTGTATGTGATCGAGGACTGTGCGTGCAGCGTCTCCTTTCATGCAGAGAACTGGTCCTAGAGCTGCTTTGCAAATCAGAGTGGTCTGTGTCAATGATCAGCTGCACCCAGCGTAGCTGGGGAGTAAATGTTCAACAGGAAATAAGATCATTCTGCATCAGTTTTTTTAGCTTTAATTCTTGAGGTTTTCTTGAAAACATTAGGCAAGATGAATTGCATAACAAGGAAGTTTACTTTCTACTCATGCTAGCTTTCCCTCTGGACTTTCTTATTTTATGTAAGAAGTTGTTTATTTTGCCTCAATTCCAACATGATTCAGGAGTGGCATTCTTGTTTTTAACAGTTAAAATCTTGGAAGGCTTTATAAAAACAGCTTCCTGCCTGCCTAGGAGAGGATACCGGATTCTGCAACTGTAATACTCAAATGCACGTTATTTTACATGTTTTTGTTCATATTGGGAGAATTAATATTCATAGTTGTTCAGAAACAGTGAAATTGAGAAAGTTCTCACCCTCTTCAGTGTACAAAGCATATAGAAAAGTGGGCAAGAAGCCAAGAGACATTTTGGAGCTAGGAGGGAAAGTGGAGAAACAATGCACCTAACTTACTGTGTCTCCAAATAGGCAGCATTCATCTCTGCCTTCCTGTTTGGAAAAGACAACATCGGTGTAGGGAGGGGTGAGCTGTAGGCTGAGGCATGTGTGACTTCTGCATATGCCTATGGTGCACACAGGTCTTCTTTCAGCTGCAGCCCTTGACCAAGTGGACCTCTACACCTGCCTGGAACTGGTCCCAGAAATCTGTTTGTACCCTATGCATAGGAGGAGCAAATGCAGAGTTAAGTGATAATAGCAGCAAATTCACTCTTTTGCTACAGATTCTTGATTAATCATCTAGAAATAGGGACGTCTGAAGCCTCCTAGTCTGCTCCAGGACTGATTCTCTTGAATTAATGGATGCATTTGCTGGCTGCCCTGGGAGGAAACATCAGGAGATGAAATGGTTCAAGAGCTGATGTGCTCCAAGTGAGAGAAGGAAAGAGAATGAGATGAAGATGATAGTTACTGAAGAATGAAAGAAAAGGGAGAAGAGGGTCAGAATGAGACATGACAGCCAGAAATGCTGGTGTCTGGGGAAAAAGTCCACCTTGCTGAGGAGTTTGGTGGTTCCTCTATAGCACAGTCTCCATCCTAAAACTTGTGAGCCTTGCATATTCTGAGAGATTTTTTCCCTAAAACACTGCCCAAATGAATTATCTTCTGAGGCACACATGATACCACTATAGAAAAAGGGAGCTGCTCTTTCACTTAATTTCTAGGAAACTGGCTTTTTGGCATCCTGAAGTTTCTGTTCTCTCTGACCAGTTTGTACTACTTGGCAGAGCATGTGTGATCCTCCAGATAACTCAAACAAACAAACAAAAAATTGAAACATTTTCAATTCATTAGCAGCCTTTACAGGTCTCTGAACTGCATGGCTACTGCTAGTTTGTGTACTTGCCTTGGTCCCCCAGGATGGCTGTGTTCTGCAGGCAGCCTGGTGGGTGGGATGAGACAAACTGTCGTGGGTTCACTCTTGAGCCCTGACTCCTAGGGGCAGCAGGCTGTCTTGAAAACAGAGCCCCACTGCTAACAATGAAAAAATGTTATTGGTGATCTTTTTCAGCACCCGCTTTGAATTCTGTAATGTAGGCTATTGTCAGCCTTGCCAAAGCTGGAGATGACAAAACATTTTCATAATTGTCCCCTTGGACTTGAGTCTGTGGTTTGAGGGAAGTGCCGCTGCCTCATGCAGAGAAGACCAACCAAGAAGAGCAGAGACACCACTGTGCATCTGGCTGTCACACCAGTGCCGTTCTTTCTAAATAGTGCGGTGTGACTGCAGGGATAGAGGGGAAAGTACCAAAATGGTGAGGTGATGAAGTGCTGCATGCATGGTATGCGTCAAAGTTGTTGCAGATCACATGGTGCAGAGAGGCACAGCATTTGCGGCCAAGCCTTCAAAATTTGTTGTGTTGAGTTGTCCAGTTGCCTTTACCCTCTGAGGCCACCAGGTACTTAGACTGTTACTTTGACTGTCTCAGTCTAGAAAAAAATATTGATATGGATTTTTTTTTTCTTGTGCATTTCTTCTCGATGCACATTTCTGTCTTTGTGTTGTTTAATCACAGAATCACAGAATTTTCGAGGTTGGAAGGGACCTCTGGAGGCCATTGGGTCCAACACTCCACGGCAGAACCACCTAGAGCAGTTTGTCCAGGACCATGTTCAGATGGCAGATCATTGTATTATTACAATATTTAAAAATTACAATATGTAAATTAGTAATTTACCTTACTGAAAAGCACATCCTTTGCCTGGTATTTCATCTCCTTTACAAATGATTGCACATTACATCTTTCCACATTTCAGTGGGCTAATACCCTAAAGAGGAATAAATTAGACAAAAGCTTCACCCAGAACATGACTGGCAAACAAAATGTCTTTCCTGATGTTCACATAGCCTGACTTTTGTTTTTCTTAAACAAAGTGATTTGCATGTTCATGGGTTTCTCATTGCTTGGTCTGGGAAGGGAGATGGCGTGAGAAGCACTGGGGCAGGCCGATGTTTGTTTGTCCAGCATAAAATGGGAAATTCTGAGACCTTTCAGGCAATGGTTATATTTTGACAAGATTTCCTGGTTGATTGTTATTCCAGAAAGAACTGCATAGGCTTGAAGAAGCAGTAGAAATGGATCAAAGTAGAGCAGTGCATAAAATGTGTTTAAAATGTGGAAGAAAGTGAAGTAACTGATACATGTGTACTTGTTTTCATGAACCTGTTTCCCCTCTCTGTCATCCCTTTCTAGAAAAGAGCCATTTAGGAGTGAAAATTGACGACAAATTCCTTTTCTTTTCCTCTCCTAGTCTTTGTGGCAAGCATCAGAAATGCCAAGACCCAGCTCTGATATCTATTGATATACCCCAAAGTTTGGCATTTTGCTTGTGCTGGGCATGCAACAAGCTGCACCCACCTGCACCCACCTGGGCCCTGCCACAAAGCCATCCAACACATAAAAAACACAACCAACCAACCAACCAAAAAAACAAATAGCCATGGGGAATGCAAATGTAAATACAAATATGAGGGGCCGTGCACATCTCTATAAACCGTTCTGCAACATGTCCTGAGGTAAATTAGGTTGGGCAACCTCCCTCGCTCCATGCTCGCGAACCAAACCCCGTATTCCCCTCAAGACTCATGCTCTCCATTTAGAAATGAATTTAAAATAATTGAAGCAACCCCCCTGCAGCACTGCTGCCCCTGACCTCCCAGCCTCAGCACGTAATCGCAGGGGTTTGCTGGCGGCTGCACACGTCAGCAGGGCTCCCCACGCGCTGCGGGAGGGAGGCACCGCATGGCCTTGTCCCATCCAGAAGCTCCATCGGAAATACCCGGCCTCATAAAAAATGACTTCAGCCGCTCCAAATCACAGGGCCTGTGGTGGTGTTCCTGTTGCACATGCTTGGAAAATGGTGTCATGGGGCTCTGAAGTTTAATTATAGCCGCTGATGCTAATCCTGCCCTCATGCAGATTTCTGGCAGAGCTTCCATCGTGGGCGGGGATGTGGTCGGCAGAGGGGACTGACTGAGGTCAGGGTGGTCTGAAGCTGAAAATCCAACTTGGAACCTAGTGAAGAAGTTTGTTACTGCACCGATATTGGTTTGCTAAAAGCTCTCAAGCTCTCTTTGGTTAGTTTATTGGG
>NC_048900.1:14559053-14642159 GCF_011077185.1 Oxyura jamaicensis | reverse complement strand
GCGAGACGCATGAAATTACATTTTTTTTGCAGTTGTCTTCTGCAGAAAATTTTGGAAAAAAAATACTAATGTATAAGATGAAAAATGTGGAGTTCAATGTTATTCATTCTTCATGTTTATATTTTTTATGATGTGTTGGTGGCAGCAGTGAATCTTTTTTAATCACTTTGAACACATGCTCATGTTTGTGTCTTACTCCAAACACTTTCCCTTTTCATCTAATCAGGTTTTACAAATGAAGGCAGCCAGCAGCACAAACTGGAACAGCTCCACTATTTGAAGAGTTTCTGTTTGTTTCTTTGGCTGATCCGGCGCCTCATGTACTACTCTGGATGCAGCACCGAGATATAAATAATAAAACACTAAAACACAACGAAGAGCATAACGTCTGTACTTGCTCCATCTCTTTGTTATTCTAAATTGGAAAGGAGAACTCCCAGATGTGTTTCCTCTGAGAGAGGAACACTGAGGAGCTTCAGTTAGTCCAGATGTCATCTGACGGAGCCTAAGTGCCTGCAGCCAAGACTGTGGTGAGCAGAGCCCAGCGGAGGATGGCTGGGCTGGAGGCGAGGAGGTGAGGAGGCAGCTGCGCTGGCACTGTGTGAAGTTGCTGAGCAAGTGGAAGAAGCCTGGTTCCTGGGGCCATATAACCTCTCCTGTGTCTGCTGGGGGCCAGCACAAGGGGCACATACATCAAAGTCGTCTGCTGTGCTCTTGGTGTATTTAATCTGGATGAGAAAGTTCTCTGCAAACAAGACGATTATGGGCATGTGTAGCAGAGCAAGGAAGGCAGCAAAACAGCCATGGCCTGCCTGCACTGTGGGACCTACTAAAGCAAAAGCAGTGGTTTGAACTGCTAAAGCTATGACCTTCTTCCAGGATTCATACCCGTCTTTCATGGAAAAGATTCTCACAGGTTAATGTGCCACAAATGTTCATTTTAATGCAGTTTGGTACAAAGTGAAGTGTTTGGGAGGAGCTGAGCACTGGTCCTCGCTCTGAGCCAAGTGCAGCCCCCAGCCATTGAGACAGCCAGCTTCTGCAGCAGCTGGTGACTCCTGAAGACCTCTTTTCTGTAAGTGTTAGCCATGTGGCTAATAATAATGATAAAAAACAAAGTTACAGTATTATAAAGGAAAGAAATTTGTAAACATTTATGCATTTAATTAGCAGTAATACAGTTAACATTCTATCCACCTGTATCACCAAGCATGCAATGAAATGAACAAAGTAGTGGAGCCAGCTGTCAAAATGTTTTTGATAAACTCTTTTTTTCCTTTGGACCCTTAACTATAGAATTGGGTATGAGTCTGGGAGGGAATATTTACTTGGGAGTTCCCTGCAAGAGCCTTTCTGCTCCTGTGAGCTCTGGTAGCCCAGTAAGTACATGGTTGCCACCACTCATGAGCAGCTTTGTGCAAAGCCACCAGCACCAATGGACCTATCAAACTCGCCTGGGCCCCTGTGGAGATTTCCTGGGGCATGTTTGGTTACAAAAGCAATTCCCCACTGCCCAGGTGGCTGCTTTCTGCTTTGCTGCCGCTTTGGCTCAGCTGTGGTGTTACACGGATGTATTTCTTGGCCAACAGTTGGCAATGACAAGGGGCTCTTTGGTGCAGAATGAACTAAACATGACCCAGCTGGGGCAGGAAGAGAAGAAGCTATCAGTGGCAGCATCTTTGTAATGGGATGAGCAATATTTCTGCCATTAAGTAGAAAAAATCATTGGCTTTGTGTATAAGGTGTGTTCCTGTGGATGACGTGAATGGTGCAAGTTGTAGTCCTGCAGGTTGATGGAGAGCTTGGGCAGTGCTGGAGGCAACAGCTTGGAGCTCTGATAATTCACTTCTCCCCAGTGCTGGTCCGAGTACCTGCCAGCAACGAGGGCAATAGGAGGTTTACCAAATTTTTATTCTTTGTGCTATATACATTATACACCAGACTTTGGCCTCTGGACCATTTTTGCCACTATTCTCAGATCAAGAGGGTCTCTGGTTGCAAAGTTGTGATTTCACAGTGGCTTTCTAGGTTAGGTAAAATCAGATAGAGCTTGTTTAAAAACAGAATTAAGTTAAAGAGATCTGTTAAATAACTAGCTAGAAGGCTGAAAGTGTAACTTTCAGTTATAACCCTTAGTGTCTAACACTATGGGTTAATCAAGACTTAAGTCTGAAGTGGAACTCAAGCATATAGCTGAAGATGGTGAACTCATCTTCATAGGTGGACACAATGTTAATCAAATGGAAGTTTAAGGAAGTTTTTGGAGCATCCCAAAACCCTGAACACCACCCTAGTTTCTCCAGAATGCAATACTGCTCTGGAAATCTTTCTCAGAAAGCTTTTCTTCATAATCACTTTTCAGAATTTTGGAATAGGAAGCTTTTTCATTTTTCAATAAATTCACATTTTTCATAATAATCACTGTGCTAAATTTGAGCAAGCTGGAAAAATTTCTCTTTCTCTCTTTCTCCTCAGTGTTTTCTGTCTACATGTTGGCAAGCAGATGTTTATGAAGTGGAGCTGCTCAGGCAGCATATCACTTCTGCAGAAAGTTTTGGGAATTTTTCAGTGATGCTCAGTTCCTGTAAATGTCCTCTTTGTAGCCTCCTCAGGAAGTTTCTCAAAAAGGGGATGATGTCTGTAGTTATGCTGTAGGGAGACCGTAACTCTGCCTGCTCCCTGTGGACAGGTGCACTTCAGCCTTGCTCTGCAGATGTGCATGGTGGTGGGCTGGGATTTTGGGAAATGCATGGTATTTCTCTGTGAGCAGCCTGAGGGGAACAGAAAAGCCTTCAAGAGGAAACGTGTATACCGGCATGAGTTTCCTGGAAGGCCATCCAGGCTGGAGGGTAAGGCAAGGTCATAGAGGAATAGAAAAAAAAAAATGAACATGGGGTGATTTATTTTGAACGTATCAATGAAAGATAATGCTTTCCCAGAGAAGATTTATTTTAATTGGCAGAGATTTTGAAAAATATCCCTAGGCTTGCAGCCTTGGAGTTTGCACTGCAATACTTTGTCTTTAAATAAAGAAAGCATTTTCAAGAGAGATATCTTCCAAAATTCTTCAGTCAGTACAAGATTTTGAAAAATAATACCTAAGGTCAGCTCAAAACAAAATAATTTTTCAAAATAAACAAACAAAAAAAGATTGCCAGCAACCGGTAGGTGCTGGGTACATAAAAGAGATGAGGTAGTGCTTTGTACCTCCCATGTGAAGTCCATACCCTACCGTGAGCAGCCTCATACCCGCTGCCTCGGGGGGCTGCTGCTCTCCCTGTGTACCCCAACACCTGCTGTACGTTGGGGAAGAACGCCGAGATCTTGCAATACTTTCACAAAACAAGATCCCGGTTCTTTGGCCAGCTTTGCTTCTAATCAAGCAACTATTTCCCTGGGAGCTATTCAGAGTCTCTGCCTGGTCTCCAAGCCTGCTTTCTTTTGCATGCCTTTCAGCATGCAGTGCTGTATTACATTTATGACTGACATGGACTGATTTATATGTAGATTTCATTGTAAGTAATATTTTCCCTTTATTTTCTGAAGCCTACCTAGTCCAAGTGTTGGATCATGGTGGCTTAAAAAGACCTCTTTTGGCCATGGTCTTCTGCACACAACTAGCTTCCCCTGTTTCAGTATCACATTTATTTTCCTGACTGATTTTCAGGGTCATCATGGTGTTTGTCTCAAATTCATCTGAATCTCACACTCAAGTAAAGAATAAGTAAAACATTTAGAGAATAAGTAAAACATTCATTAAATCACTAAAGAATTATTTGATATTCCAGCTTGACCCTTCTGGGTTCTCCTTCTGAAGCTTAAGTTTAATCCATTTTGAAGTAAATCAAGTTTTTATATGACAAAGTATTTAAACATTTAAAGATGAATATTCTGCCCATCCCTGCCTTGCAGATTTAATAATGATTTTTTTTGTTGTTGTTAGGTGTTTAATCAAGCTAACCAAACCCAGAGTTTCAGGGGATTTATTGCATTTGGTTTTAAAAGTAAAGGGAAAAAACTACTTAAATACTGACAGGATAAGAAAATATATATATATTTCTCTGCTTTATGTGCTTAAGAGAGCAAAAGAGATTTAATTTATCTACTGTTGTCATCTTATGATCTTGAGGAAGCCTGATATGGGCTCAAGCCCATGCACTGTCTGGCTGGCCCTGCACTGAATAATGTCTGTTTTAGCAGAGTCTTGTAATTGCCATTTTGTTTTGTGCCTGTTGGAACTTCATTAGTAGAAGATGAAAAGTTGTCTCCAAGTTGCATTTCCATTCATGTGTGGACATTCATCCATTCACTCTAGGTGAATCACCAGTTTCTAGAAAAATCTCTCTATGTGTGGCACTGTTTAGCTCATGTGAGGCTGCCTCTATAAATGCAGTATTAAACAAATGATTCAGTCTGTCTCATATACACAGCTCTGAAAAAGACATACACATCAAATGGACAAAGTCAAAAGCTAAAAATAGATGCAAGGAGATTGTGGTGTACGAAGGGAGCCCTGATGTCCATGGGAAGCATTAGCTGATCTACTGCTTGTTTCCAGATGTAGGTTGCAGCCACTCTTGGTTTGCTAGATATAACTTCATTTCGTATTTCAGTAAAACTTCTTACAAAGCAGGGTTTAAACGTGCCTTTAAGACACCAGCTGATTTATAATGAAACTATAGGAGCATGTAGCCTCCCAGGCTATGTCTGGACTCTGCACCTATGCTATGCCTGCTGCTGGAGTACAGTTAATGCAGGTAATTGGGCTGCTTTTTACCAGTTTCCTTTGTTACCAGTTTCCTTTGTTACCAGTTCAGTCTCCCCAGATCTGTTCAGTCTCCTGAGTACACAAAATAAGATAGACTAGAAATGTACTGTCAGCAATGTAAGCCCAAACCTGGATTCAGACAGGAGACGGATTTCTTGAATAAGTCTGGAGCCTTCCTTGTGTGTTTGTGTCTTACAGCAAAGCCGCACCAGTGGACCTGCACGTTTTTGCACGCTTCTTGATGCTTCAGAGAGATTTCCTGGGTGAAGGCCAGAGAAAGTCCAGGAAAGCAAAAAAAAATAAAAAGAAAAAGAAAAAGAAAAAGAAAGAGTTGAGAAGGATGTAGCCAGAGTAATCCATGTGGTAAAGTGAAACCAGAGACATCAAGCTAGTAGGTGGTGCAGAAGAGTAGGAAAATGTGTTTGCTGTCTGAGATAGAAAGACGACACACAGAGAAGAATTTTGGAAATTACGGCTTCATTGTCTTGGCATTGTAGTAGCAGCTGCTGGTGTCTCTTCCAGTGCAGCTCAGCACATTCCTTGTCCCATTCATTTTGTTCCCAGACATTCACTGTGGCTGGAGCCCTCGGCCAAGAGAAAGCTGAAGGCATCTCAGGTGCGGGCGCCAGCACCACTCACAGAGGACTGTGTGCAAGGGGGCTTGTGGAGAAATGTCACGCTGTTTGGCAGGGTTTTTCAGCATGATGGCAAAAGGCAATGGCTACACGTTGCACTGGAGGAAAGCTGGACATAAGGGAAAAGTTTTTCATAGAGAAAATAGCTTAGCATGGTACAGATGCACAGGGAGGCTGTGCAATCTCCATGCATGGAAAAGTTAAAAGCTTGACAGGGAAGGCTCTAAGGAACCTGATCTAACTGATGGTTGTGTTCAGAAAAGTCCAAGTGGGGCCCACCAAGGTCTCCCTCTCATCCCAGCCTTGATGTTTTCCCCCGTATCACTTCTGTGCACTACATGACCAAACATTTGTGGAGAATGGCCATGATCACTGCTTTGGATTATTTCCTCTGAGGAAAACCACTGCCTGCATGTGATTTATTGTTGTTCTTGCTAAAGCTGCAGATCTCCATTTATCACACAGAGTTTTTAACTACCTGTTCAAACAGGATGTTCAGGATGGATGCTGCCAGCTTGGGACACAAGCAAGTGAAGGATAAAGACATGCTCCTACTGTGCTTCAAAGGCATTTTGATATTTATGGAATATGAACCTGCTGGCTTGAAGTTTTATGAGCCCATTAGAAGCACAGGGTGAGTTCAGACTAGTTCAGACTTTGAAAACAAGTCGGTCAGTAAAACTGCCTGTGAGACTAAATCACAGTAAATAATAATGCAGCACAGCATATTATTAAGTTTTCTGTTCCTGGTGTTCCTGGTGCTCCCTTTTTTTTTTTTTTTTTTTTTTTTTTTTTTCCATTTCTTAAATGGAAGCACCATTTCTTAAATGGAAGCACTTTTTTTCCTGAAAGCTTCACTTCAGAAAAGTGCAGCTCTTCATCTGTGACTATTATTTTACAATGTAAATATTGATGCATGCTAATAGACAGGCCAAATAAAATGTTAAGTATGTTTGTGGGTGCTACAAATGCTTTAAGGAAAGGAAAGATTTTATAGGGTGCTATAACAAGTAATACAGCTGAGATATTCAAGTCAATAAAACCCAGACACTGAGAAGGATGGAAATACCTGTAGCAGCTGAACTTAACAGCCAGTAACAGCCAGTAATAAATGTGTTCACAAGCGACACGTGTCGAGGCCTACTGGGGCCTCCCTGGCCCTGCCCATGGCCCTAGGGCTCCTCTTGAGCTCAGCCCTGGAGCCTCTATCCTGGCTTGAGCTCAGTGCGCCAGTCAGTGGAGACCTGAATGTCAGATGTATTGGGGTCAAGAATGGGGAAGGAAAAAGGAAGGTGATGCCCTGTTGTAGGGGAACAAGTCCCTGTGGTGGTGCTGTCACTCTGGTGGTGCTGTCAGACCGTGTCCCTGTCCCCAGTGGCAGATTTCCTGAATTGCGTCCCAGAGTGGCTTCTTGGCCACTCCTCATGCTGTGCTAGGTGTTGGCTCGTGCATGGGACACTTTGAGTTTTGGGTGCTTTGAATATTTTGGCTGAGCAATCCTAAGAAGGTCTGGTTCAGTTAGAGCAGAAAGGAAGTTGGCAAGAATGAGTGATGTCTGGAGAGAGTTGATTACCAAAGAAAATTGGAGCATTTAGATTAGTTTAAACCCTCATTTTATTTTATTATTATTATTATTGAATGAAGGAGATTTTCAATGTATATTGGGGATCCTGAATCCTGTAGCTGTAGTCCTGCTTTTCTAAGCTTTATTTTATGTGCTTTGTTCTGTAGATTTATTTTATAGTTGTGTTTTATGGTAGACAGACTTCTGGAGTCCAGTGGAAAGAAGGACGTTCCCTGGTCTCAAAAGGCTCTTTCAGGGATTAAGGGAATGAGCTGTTTCTTCCTGGCCACAGGCAAGAGAGCAAGAAGCTGTGGGTTTAATTTTTGGTAGGAAACTCCATTTCTCTGTTGAAGGCAAAGCACTAGTCTAAGGGTGTGGTATCACCACTGCTGAGATTTTTAAGAATAGGTTGGATCCGCATCTGTCAAATTATTTGGGTCAAATTGATCATGGCTTGGGGCAGCGGGAGGGACTGTGTCTAGCCTTCTTGGAGTTTCACTTTGTTTGAGGCATGAGCACCATTCCCTCTCCTTCTTCATCTGGTTCCTCACTTCCAACAAGGGCAGCTCCTGCCAGATCCTTGCTCTCCTCCATGTATAAAACTGGCAGAACTCTGGCAGTGTCAATCTGTTTTGGGTTTCATTCTATATATTTCATTTGAGTTGGCCCCTCATCAGAAATAGGTTTATAAGCATCCATGGGACTCTACAATATGAAATTTCCCTATGAGTATGGCTGTAAAACAATAGAAACTCTGGTTTCTATATACCGTTTCCATTTTATTATTATTATTATTATTTTTAATCAAAGTATACAATGGCTATTTAAGCACTTGAAGCAATTCATTGGCGTTCATGCCTTTAATTTTATCAAGAAGGCTGCATACAATTCTCTGCCTGGAGCATTCTTTGTCCATGTTTGAAGCCTGTAAGAGACTGCAGTGTGCAGTTATCGCCAGCTGGTGGACCATAACTGAAGCAGGCACGGATGCTGTTACAGAAATGATGCAAGTGATTTGTACTCAAGAATAATGATTACAAATCCAGGTACCTGCGGCAGCCTGGAGGACACATCCGGAAAAAGCAGTGTATAGCCTGCCATTCACTGTTTCTTCCTAAATTTCTCACAGGACATGATATAGACTTCTCATATCTTTCAGTCTTCACTTGGCCAGGCAAATTGTGCTGTGCCTGCTGGTGTTGGACCCCAAAAGTAAGCATTTAGTGATGCACAGTGTGTTATTTGTTCACAGTGAAATGAACTGTCTCTCCTGTTGCTTGTATTTCTGTGTTATTTGAAAATGGGTGCTTGCTTTCCTACTCACTGTAAGAGACCAAGATGAATACTCAGTCATCCATGACTGTGGGAACCTGCTCCGTTCAATGCTTCTTCAAGAAGCCTCGCCTTGCCACAAAATGTGGAATATAAATAAATCCATGTGAAGGAAATCAAAAAGCGTGTTTTGATATGGGAAACCCACCTTTCCTGCCCCTTAGATCTGCTGTAATGAGTCTTTTTGAGAACAAAAGGCACAGTGAACCCAAAGCCTCCAGCCTGGGTTGAGCATCTGTGTGGGGAACAAGCAAATATTTGGATGCTTGTGTGAGCTTTACAGACCTGAGAGCCTTTGTCTTAGCAGAAAACTGTTTCCTCAAGGGGACATTTACACAAGAGAAACTTGTCATCCCTTTGCTCTTTTTTCCTTGTCTTTCCTTGCTGTGGTAACCAGAGTGTAAATTTTTATGAATTAAAACGTGAGCTGCCTGGAGACCCTTGAGAAGCTCTTGTGTGGTGTGTGGGTTCAGGGAGGGGATATATTTATTTGACTGTACCACTAGGGAGGATGCTCCAAGGTGCTCCTTGGCACACAGGAATGTGTGCTGCAGGAGAAACTTGGGGTTTTTGTGTGAGCACATTGCTCACACTGGACAGGCGAGAGCCTGCATGCTCAGGGAGAGGGGATGATGTGGCTGTGGGAAGGCAGAGCAGGCAGGCATAACATACGTGCGCTGCTGTCTGCACAGAAACCCGATGACTGCAACAGCACTGGTCCCATGAGGGAAGCAAGCTGGGGCTGGCCAGTTCTAACCTACAACTCAGTGATGTGTGTGTGTTTCTTTGTTTGTTTTAATGAAGGAGATGATAAAAGAGGGGTTCTCCCCTTGACTCTTTCAGCTGCATGTGTTTAGGTCATCGGGTTACTCGCGGTTCAGCTGGTGGGAAACTGAGCAAAGTCCTCTGAAGCTGGCAGCATCCAGTCCTTGGCAGGGAGGCTGAGTTCCATAAAACTTATCTGAGAAAGTAGATTCCTCAGCCTGCCTATGTTCTTTTAAGGGGGAAGTGAAATAAAAAGGGAAGGGAGCAAAATGAAGCTGAAATAAAAATTTTGAAATAATAATAATAAAAAAGCTGAAATAAACAGACCGTCCTTTGGAGCTTGAGGCTAATGGTCAGAAAGGGAGAAAAAAATACTTCGAAGGAGAACAGTTGGAAACCGACACGAGCATGCTTTGGTTTTGAGAGGGTTGTAATTTGAGCAACCAACAAAGCTGGGAAAGTCGGAGTAACTCTGCAGTTCAGCAGTGCAGCATTTTCCTTTTATTGTTTATTCTTATTGTCAAAGTTAACCCCGGATAAGTTTTCCTCAAAACCAGTTCCAGAACCAAGGTTTTTTTTGGCAGTAGGTATTTTCTTTTTGTATCATATTTAACTGTTTGTATTTTAGTCTCCAGAAGGCAGAGAGGGAAGCAATGAAAGGATGTGAAGTACAATATAGCTTGTAGCTGGCATTCCCAGTGTGGATTTTAATGATTCAAGTTCTGGTAATTAATCTTATGCAAGTAATCAGTTTCCATAATTGCTCTGAACAAAATTTGAATAAGGTTCTGTTGTTAGCTGAAGCAGTTTCCCAGCTACCAGCCAGACACTTGTACGTGCCCACACTGGAGACAATGGCCATTGCCACTGGCTGGGGTTTCACTGAGGCATACTCCGTGTCTGAGTCAGCAGGCCCTCTGAGCGTTGGTGTGCTAAGTAGATGTGATAACCTATCAACAAGGATTTGATCTTTGTGTGATATTGTGCATTCATACCAGACGTGCCCCAGAGATGGGTGTGAGTAGCCGTGCGCTGTTTGCTTTGCAGCAGTATCCATTGTAGATTCAATGCATGCCTCTGGTTCTCAGTCTGTTTGACGCTGTAGCCAGGACTTGGCTTTCAACGTCAAGGGGAAAAGCTTCTTCCTAGTGGCACAGGAGCCCCCACCCCCAAAAACACTGCCAGACAGCGTAGGGGTCGGGGATGGGGGGGAGGAGGGTGAGCTTAAGCAAAATCAGGAAGAGCAGAGAAGGTTGCTTTAATTCTGGTTTTCTGCGTACGGCACAGGATGTGACACCGCTGCACTTCCCCACACCACTGAGAATCGGCTTTTATTGGGGAAGGGGGGGCTGCTTTGTGTCAGTGTGCTGAGCCTCCCCACTTCCCAGCTGCATTTCTTACCACTTCACTTCTGCTTCACTTCTTACTACGCACCTCAGTGGAAGCTCCCGAAGGAGCAGGAAGAAGAAACGATCTGTTGCTTCTTCACTCAAGACTTGCTTTCATCTCACAGGAGGTCTCCTATAAAGTAGTCATTAGCTAAAGTAAATGCTTATGTTTCTTAGTGTTACATTAAGGCAATTGCACTAAAGCAACCTCCTTTTTAATGAAACAAAGTTTTGTTATAAAAACTTAGGCCCTTTGAAAAATGTTATTCTGAATCAGTTACTGACTGGAAAACGATACAACTTCTCTTGAAAGGTTGTTTCTCCCCTTTTGTCTTTTAAAGAAGGTAAGGTCTGTGATGGATCATGGGGATTCAAAGCTCTGAGTGTGCCTTTGCAGAGCTTCTTTATTTTATTTTATTTTATTTTATTTTATTTTATTTTATTTTATTTTTTTGGGGGGAGCAGTTCACTAAAATCAGTCATTTTCATGAAATAGTTGAGATCAATATTATATATATATAAAATATATATATATTCAGATAACCAGTTCATGCTAGTTTGTTGTTGTTGTTTTTCTCTAACTGAGACAGTGAGAAGAGCACTGTACTGTTGTCACTGACTGGGCCAGAAATCGAGATGAAAGCATTGACAAAGCCTTTGACTTGGAAATGGTCTGTTCCGTCAGCAACTGGTTTTGTCAGAAGGGCAGTGATGGTGGGTCCCTGGTGATATCAGCTGGTGGTTATTAGCATGAGTACTGATTGAAGAATTCAACAAATTATATGCTTTCTAAAGATTTTGATCTGGAGTCATTAAGATGGTTCAGTTGGTGTGTGTTGGTATAGAAAAGGGGAAATTATTCATTTCCTCATAAATCTGTAGAACTAGCTCACAGAAGGTAGACTGTGTGGCATGACTGGAATTAAGATCTGATACAACAGTGAATTTTGAACAGATCACTCAGTGATCATGAAATCACAGAATCACAGAATGTAAGGGATTAGAAGGGACCTTGAAAGATCATCTAGTCCAATCCCCCTGCCGGAGCAGGAGTACCTAGATCAGGTCACACTGGAATGCATCCAGGTGGGTTTTGAATATCTCCAGAAAAGGAGACTCCACAACCCCCCTGGGCAGCCTCAGCAGATCTCCTGCAATATTAATGTAAGTAGGGCAAGACTTCACAGGTTTGAGGTGAGATAATGGTTGGTTTAGAATTAATTGATGCTAAATTTAGCCATCTTTAAGAAAGTCTTGTCTAAACGAGGTTCATACCACACATCTTGAACATATGACTTTGAGTGGGATGACTTACCCTCTGAACAGTTTAATCTCTTACCTATTGGCCATAGATGGAACCCAGATGACCAAATTGCTCCACTTTTACATTGGTAAAGTAAAGAGAGCTGAATCCCACCAAAATGTTTACTTTGCAGAGTGACCGTCTTTAAACTGTGTTTACAGAACTGTGCTTTTCTTACAGTTAAGGGCAGCTTCTAAGAACCAAATGCAGATCACTGGAATAAAAATACCTGTTTTATGTCAGGGCCTCAACTGTACATCTTTGCATGGAAGTCCATCTTGCTGTCCAGTCTCCTTCTGGCAAGAAGTTCAGTGCTTTTAGTCCAAGACTGGTGAGAAACCTGCGCTCCTATGACTTTTTTCCCTCTCCTCTCTGGCCAGAAGACTTTTAGGAAAGCAGCAGGCTTGAGATGTCTCTTTGAAACCATGTGGCAAATGGGGGAAGAGAGGAGCGATAAATAGGCGGAGTGCCTGACAAACATCTGTCCTCTGGGGCGATGCTAGCCCTGTGGCTGGGAACTGGGGACATGAGCTTTTCTCACCATTTTGACTGGGGGCTGAAACACTGGAGTCAGACATGGTGAAGTTTAACCTCTCACTGTCTGGGCTCTTCCTCTTTTGTGGGTTGAAAGCTGATTTTGTGGTGAGTTAAAATAGCTGTCCCCATTCCCATCACTTAAATTGCTTTCTAATTGACTTATTTTCTCTCAGAAAAAGGTAGTGTTGAGGCAAAGAGGAAACTGAAGTCTCTGTGTGTGAAATAGTTTTTCGTACATATAGTTTTAGTTTATATAGTATAGTTTAGTACAATAATTTAGTCTCTTCCAACCTAGATGATTCTGTGATTCTGTGTCAAAGTGAAACTGCCCCATTCTACAGCTGCAGTCTAGGTTGCAGCTTGTTGAAACTTTGTTGTTAGTGGGTTTTGTAAAGTAGGGTTACTTGTATTGTATGTGTTTCAGTGTACTAGCAACTACACAAAATTCACCTACTTCTGGATCTACCAAAATCCGTTTGATTTGTGACAAGATATTTTGCTCCATAAATGTATTTAAATATTCACTTTAGAAGAAACCCAAGCTCACAAATGAAGCAAACCCCATAGCTTCAACCTTTAATTTTTTTGAAGGGAGCCTGGGGGGTTGGAAATATCCCAGTTTGAAATAAAGTGCAGTTTCAGCTCTGAAATTTCATTCTTCTGTGTATTTTAAGACTAATACTGATGAGCATTCAAAAATAGTTCCCTCTTTCTGTATGCTTCATAATTTTCTGAATTTCCCCCTTTTCTCCTTGAACTCTTATATAAGGAGGTTAATGTTGTCAGGATACAGTGAAGTGAAAAATGATAGCTTGACTTCAGATTTTGAAAGGAGAGGAAACTGAGTTATTTATTTGAAGTTATTATCAGACAAACTGGGCTTGTTTAAGGTGGAACTGTGGAAGCAGATAATTTAAAATAAATAAATAAATAAATAAAACACACAAAAAAACTTTTCCAAGTATGTAAAATAACTGAAAAGTTTCTGTTCCTTATGCCTTATCTTTTCTACCTCTTTCCTGTATCATTTCATTCCTTAAATTAATTGGAAAAATCAATTTCAGGAAGCAGAAAACATCAGAAAATGGTAGAAAAGGGGGATTTCTTTTAGAATAAAATAAAATAAATCTTTTCAAAGTTGCCTTTCCTTTTGTAGCTTGTAATCCTAAAATGATTAAGTGTTATGGAAGCTTTCTAGAAAGCTATGACCTTTTATTTGTTTTTTTTTTCTGATAGAGGCCAACAATGCTGTTCCTAGATGACCTGAAAGTAAAACAAGTATAACATGCATTTTTATTAGCACTCTGAATTTAAATAAGACACTTGAAATTGTTTTTTCCTAATTTTGTAATTACTTGTTTTCAGAGCACTCCAAAATCCTGGGAGGAGAATAAAATCTCCTCCAGCCAGGCTGTGAATTTCAGTTTTGAAGTTGTCTTCGTGTCCTGATGCATGGTTTGCTTCTACTGGATTGAAGTCTTGCTTGTAGATGCAAAATGTAAATTCATCCATCACTACACAAATTTTATTTTACCTCAGTTAAATCAGATTATTAGTCATGTTCATATTCACGCTGTATATTAAGTATGTACAGATGGGATGCTTAACTCTGCACTGAATTGAATAAAGAAAAGTAACAGGTAGTAAACAAGATAATGGTTCATACCGGTTTGCTGCTTTCCCATGGGGAATTTAAGCTAATGCTAGTCAGAGAGCATTTTAACATCTGCAGGGTTGTTTCACTGTTGCTATGATTTTAATCAGTCATGAACACTGAACTAGAATTCTCTGTTTCACTTTCTCAGGACAGGCATATCTTAATCCTGAGAAAGCTAAGTGCCTCTGAGTCAGATGTAGTCAGGGACAGATACGGTGGAAGCATTGCATACAAGTTGCTAATCAAATATCTCATTAAGAAAAAGTTCTTTTTCATGTTTCCTTGGGGTTTTCCTTAGGTTTTAGGGGATTTTTCAATGTTTTCCTTAGCATAAGAGTTCTGTTTTGTTATACAAAGTTTGTATCTTGTGAAAGGAGGCAGAGAAAGAAACCACATCCTGCCCAGTTTTATCTTGTTTCTTGTCAGTCAGAAATACATGCTGGGCTGTCACAAGCTGCTTTTCAGGCTTCACAAAGCTATCTAATGCAGTTTTCCCTTTGCAGGTCATGCTGTTTCCTCTTCTCTGATTTTGGTTCTTATTCTGCACAAGCCAGAAAATGATCCCTTTTAGTAGGGATATCTTCAGAAATGGTATGTCAATTTTCAGGGAAATTTTTGGAGGAAAAACCTGTTGAAGAATTCTGTTGAAGACAAAAGGAAGGCATCCACAGTGAATCCTGAGAAGTCCCCAGTCGAGAAGGGATACATGATGCTAAGCTCTTGACAACAGTAATAATTGAGAGAAAGACGTAATTTCTGAGGGACTCATAGCCAAAGCAGCCAGGGTTTCAGTATAAACCTGCCCGGTTACCTGCCCTTGGGCTGAGAGTTACTGGGAATCCCAGTGACCAGAGCTTGTGGCTTTAGGAAAGCTGTCATGGAGATGACTGGGAGCCTGGGAACAATTCTGCTTTCCAGTCTGACCAGTTAGGGCTTCCAATTCTTGGAAGAGCTAATGTTGGTGGTTGAAAATGACTGAGTCTTCTTGTAAAGGAAATCCATGGCACTGCTGGTAAAATTCCAGAGCCCCAGGAGCTGGGAGTTTGGAGCCCCTGTAAAGGTTGGTGCAAGAGCCTTTGGGTCAGTTTGGACAGTGAGGGCTTGTGACAAGTCAATGGGTGATTTGCTTTTCCATGCTCTGTCTGCCCAAACTACCCCCCCAAACTACCCTCCTGTTTTGAGGCTCTGCCAGGTTTAGCCACCTCCGGCCTGATAAGAGCATGCAGGTGTAGAATTGCTTGACCTTTCCCCCCATTTGCAGGTTTTCAGCATCTAAGAGGTCACCATCCATATCTTGAGTTGCTGTTTAAATCTGGCACAAGTTGGGCAATTTAGGACCAAGGAAGCACAGTAGGCATAGCTTGACAGTCCTGTTTGGATTAAGAAGTAGATGATGGATCGATGTCTCAGAAGTGCTGAAATTTTTCCCTCTGCACACACTGCCCATGTAGGATATGAATCAAATCACATCATTAAAGAGGTCTTCAGATTTTCATTACTCTTCCACTTGCCTATTCCAGCTGTTAGGAAATTGGGTCATGACATTTATTGTATTCTCTTTTAGCATGGCTGGAAACTGTGTCTGCAAGAAGGCCAACTGCCTGCAGGATGGAGGCTGCAGGACAAATACAGAGCTGTGTATGTGTGTGCGACCACTATGTCCAAGTATTTTATCCCCATACCAACACTCAAGTTCAAGACTTCAGGCCTTCAGTCTCATTCCAAAAAAAAAATGACAGACCATAAATTCTACACTGTTCGGTTTTAGTCTGCAAAATGTTTTTTGTTTTTGTTTCTATATCTGGTTATCTCATTTTTTTATTTTTATTTTTTTTCCTTTCCTGTTGCTTCAGAGTCACCACATATATCCATGCTTCCCAAGTCTGAGATTTAGAATGAAAGACTGAAAGATTCAAAACAAAACACAGAGCAAAATTTGAAATAATCAACAAAGCCTGCAGCTCCACAGACACAGAGTAAGATAAGCTCATTTGCAGCTGGCACACATAGGAGCAGAGATGTAAGGAAACTTTGGCTCTTGTCTGAGAGGGCAAAAATGAGTAGAAATAAGTTTGACCTGTCAGAGCTGAGGTCATTTCAGGTGTATGATGTTAGATGAAGAAAATCAAGATTGCTGGTAGTACTGGAAGGTAAAAGTCATTAAAAATGATTTTTCTTCCTCTCCTGCTTCTAATCCTGGGAGAGGAAGATATTAAGAATCTAAATTGAATTATTGTGCTTGCCAATTTTTTCCTCTGATCTAGTCTGGGGAGGGGTGAAACTGCAGCACTTGTCATAGGCGATTGGCAATGCAGTGGTCTTATTCTACAGTCATGATGTTATGTGGTAACATATTTCTTAATGTATAGTGCTCCATATATATATAAAATAAAACTTTTTTTTTTTTTTTTTTTTAATTTGGTTGGTTCAGAATCCACAACTCGGAAAAAAAAAATGCAATAAGGAGCCTAAAAGGAAGCTGATAGGGAAACCCCAAATTTTTTTTTTTTTTTTTTTTTTTTTTTTTAATAACTTCCTTCCAAGCTGATGTAGTTGTCATCAGCAACAGGGAGCTCTTGTTGGTTAAAATCTACATTTGGCTGCAAACTTTTGAATCAAACTCTTTCCTAATGTGATTAATGTGTTACTTGTTGATATGCATGTCTATTTGTGTGTGGTCTAAACTCAGATTCAAGCAAAAATGCTACTAATTAGAAAATGGTTGCAGCTGAAGGCCTTTAAGGTGAGTGAGTTGGAGAAAAGATCAGTAGTGCTGGAGGTGTCCAACTTGCTGGCTAGCTCTTCCCCCTCCTGGTTCCCAGCCACACTTTATCTTGGTGGCCTCTAAAAAAGCCTTGAATAAAAGGCATTTACTAGTGCCTTTTGGGAAAGGATCATGCACTAAATAACCTTTGTGACATGGCTTAGGGTTCACTTTCCAAGGAAACATGCAGTGATTTCAACTTTGTGTCCTGTAAGAGGCATTGCCTCCCTCTCCCCTGAGTCTCCTAATGCATGAAGTTAGTCTGAGTTTTTTGTTTGTTTGTTTGTTTGTTTGTTTTGTTTTGTTTTGTTTTGTTTTTAGCCAAGATTGGTCCACATTATGCCTTAAGACCCTAAGGCCAGCCCTGCAAAGCCCAGCAGTCCCCACTTGCTTCACCCACTGCTGCCCCATATCACTACATGTGAACAGGTTAAAGGGTGAATGAAAGTAGCTATTTCCTGCATGCTGGGAATAAGGAGGGTTTACAAAAAAATCCTCCAGAAGTGCATGGGCATGTAGCAATGCTTTACAGAGCAGAGAAATAGTGCCCTGGCAATATGTGTATGATTCAGGCATCTTGCATCAGCCCCTCAACTAGTTAAAAAAAACCTTTCTGCCTTGTAGGTCAAAGAAATTCAGGGGTTCCCCTTTTTCTAGTCATTGTTCACATGCTCGCAGAAGGGTAGGGCCAGGGGGTGTTTACATTTCCTTGAGACTGTAAAATATTGCCTCCAACTCCTGCTTGATGAAAGTGGAGATAGTGAGTAAAGATTCAGCTCACCTGAAGTCTGCATTAACCAATTGATTTCAGCGAGCTTTTACCCCTCTTTTGATCATAGTCCAGCAGTCACAGAGGATGAAAACATTCAGGTATTTGCCTTTATTTCCCATAACCTGCTGAATATAGAGTATAAATTTATGCTATATATTGGCAAGTTACAACAAGTAATGTATGGAGAGGGCAAGGGGGTGTTCAGGCCCAGTTAAATTATTCAGTGGTTCCATAATGGTTGGCTCCTTTATATCCAGATTCACAATGGGGTATATTTAATAGCTGATCCTAGTTAGTTTAAGAGACAGGGAAGCTTTTTATAATACAATCAGCTTTTTGTGAGTTTTTCTATGTATTATATTAGGAAGAGAGAAGTGGCAAAGCCTTGGCCATACAGTAATCTGCCTGACTGTTGAGCACCAGCAAACACATGGGTACAAAGTGGCCCAAATAACTTGCAATGCTCTATGCTGTCTGCTTTGGTTAAAACAGAGATACAGGAAATAGTTTACTGCACTTCTACTAATGTGCAGAACTTGCTGTGCAAGTTTAATATTTAATTATATGAATAATTTGATAGAAATACAGATACTATGGAAGGAGAGCCTTTAATGTCTCATGTCTTGCCTTTAGGAACAAACTTATCCACTAACTGTACTGAATAACATGAAGAACTTACTGAAAGATTTGAGTTTTATGAAACACTTCTGTATCTTATCAGAAACTCTACAAGCAAAGTGCAATGGCAACATTTAGAACAGTGTGTCCATCAACAATGCTTCTACAATTTTATTAAAAACAATCTGAGAGGAAGGGCAGAGTGAGAGTTATGCAAACCCAAGCAGTTAAATAGCTTGATCTCATGAGTAACTTTGGCCTGATAACAACCATGTGTGGGCTTGATACGACTGCTGGTGGGTGATGGGAAGCCTTGGTGGGACTGGAATCCCATTCTGTTGAGTTCTGCAGATCCAATTGGTCTATTTTAAGCCTATGCTCTATAACTATGGGATGTTTTCATAGCAAAGAGAAGGGATGCAAGTATTTCTTGGCCTCAGAGTGATGGGACAAATCAGTGGGGGAAATGCAACTGCAGCTGGTGGCAGAGGTCAGTGGAGCAAGCACTTAAATCAACTCAGGCTGTGAATAGCTGTGCCCCAACTTGCATGTTGGCGCTATTCCTCTCTTTCCCACAGACTACAGCACACCTGACCTGACCCACACCTATGGGTTTTCACAGGCGTTAGCCAAAAATACCTCTGGTGTTGGCTGTTGAGATGGATTGCATGAACACACATGATTTCTACATGTACGTTGGCTGAAGGAACACGGAGACTGCAATTCCTCTCCTCTTTGTTGCAATGCTGCTGTTGTGGATCTACATACACATGCTAACATACAGGCTGGTATGCAACAAGTCTTGGTTTCCCAAGTATTGAACCAAACCTTTTTTTTTTTTTTTTTTTTTTTTTTCTATCCATGGATTTAGCTATTACAAAGGCAATTTCTTCTATCAGATCCTGAGAGCTAAGGGACCTTGTGGTCCTTGTGGTTATAACAGGATTTAGTGAGAGGAGGAAACCCCTAAGCTGTAAAATGCAGCAGATCATAAAATCAGAGCAATTAAATGGAGAAACTGTCAGCTGAAGCAGATGTGCTGTTGTAATACTGACATATCTAATCTTTCTGCAGTATGTATGCATAAATTCAACAAGTGCACATGGGAGCCAGTAGCTGCTGTCCCTCTGTGTTGGTGCTATTCCCCTTAAGACATGCCATTACTCTTTCTTCTCCACTCATCTCTAACATGGAGAATGAGTTTGCTATTTGCATCATCAGAGAGATGGAATTTAATAATTTTGCAAAAATACCCACAGGTGCTAACAAAAATATCAAACACTGAGCATTTCTGCCATGGGTTTAGGGCTGAGTGCTCACCATGCTGGACTGTGGGGGGTGAAGGACCACGCACAGGAGCTGCAGCAGGGCTGCTCACAGCACAGTCATGTCTCTGTTGAGACAGACTGCCAAGTTCTGTTTCACCATGGTCAACACAGTGTGCTCCTTCTGCTCTCAGAGACCAGGATTCTTTGGGTTACACTTTCAGGATTTCTCTTTCTCTGTGCTTTTTGAAGTTTTCCCCAGATCACACTTCTGTATCAAGCTAGTTAAATCAATGGAAACAAGCGTCTCTACTTGGATCACAGCTGTGGCCTGCTGCAAAACAGGATTTGACCTTTATACAGCTATTTGTTTTCCCCAGTTGTAACAAAAATGGACACACAACTAACACAATACTAATGGCTGCATGACCAACAGCAGTACACATGGCATTACAGCATAGGTTAACAAATTTAAACAGTGGCTGTTTTGTCATGGGAAAAATAGAGGAATACTGGTATTTCATTCATGGAGATGAACTTATGGTGCGCAAGCCTTTGCTAAGTCACCAGTTGTGTAAGTATGAGGAAACTGTTCATGTGGTCAGTGTGATGATAATAATAGATTTCATGGATCGTATCTCTGGCAGTGAAATATATTTGCATAGGTTTAGTAAGTCTTTGAATCATGTCAAAGATCGATGACATACCATCCTTGCTTCCTGATGTCTGCAGAGAGTACTGTTTCTACAACATAGGATCACAGAACATCTCAGGTTGGAGGGGACCTAAGGAGGCTTCTGGTCCAGCCTTCTGTTCAAAGTAGGCACCCTCTGGGGGAACACCAGGGTGTCAAGGGGACCGACCAGCTGGGGCTTGAAAACTCCTCTGGAAGTAGGTGGCAGAGCCTCCCTGGGCAAAGTGAACACACCTGGTGTGCTGTACCCTCCTCCCACCCAGCATGAACAGTGGTGCTCTGACACTTCTATCCAAATTGCTAGTGTAATATCTGTTTCTAAAATCAATCCCTTTCCTGATAAAGGTTGCTCTGAGGGGCTATAACATATCTTGGCCTCAAATCCATTGTCATTGTTCTGCTGGCCTCTTAAGTAAGCTAAATAGATTTTTAGGGAACTAGAATTATGTGCTGAAATGTTCTGCCATGTCTTTTGTACAGGAATATTAAGAAAAGATAAATTTTAAAAATCAATTAGATAAGCCCCCAGCCAGTTTTGGTGAGTACAGAGGTGGTTGGTAGCATAAGAAGTGACTGGAATCTGCTTTGTGGCATGGACATTCCTCTGTGTCAGGAAATAGGATGCACAGGCTGAACTCCTTTCAAGACAATAAAGACAATATTATTTATTTATTTATTTATTTATTTTCCCAGATCTGCTTTTCAAGTTCAAGTTCTGCAGTCTATGAGAAAAAAATGAAGATACTCCTTCTGCATCATGCTGACATTATTTCCAGGTTTTCTTGGACATGCCTGTCAAAACTCCTGCCTAGATGTTCTTGCCTCGCAAAACAGAGCAAAAATATCCTTTTCCTACCCAGGCTTTGCCTTGTGTACGTATGTGGCAAGCTGTTCATGGCAAGGATTTCTCATTACTTGCAAAACAAACCCTTCTGGCTGAGAATGGCTGTGGTGAAGAGCAGTTCCCTGAGAACCAGAGAGCTGTCTGCTGCTGCCTCAGGACTCAAGTAAAAACTGTCCCCATTTGAAGCTGGTGAGAACAGGAAGGTTATGGTGCTATGGATTTAGATGTTTTCTGCTCATCTCTAAAAATAAATAATAATAATAATAAAGTTTAAGGAGTCCTGGTCACAGCATCTTCAGAAACCACTTCTCTGTACAGATCTTAATTTAAGGAGGTTGCAGATGTAGTAGCCACCACTGGACTACTCAGTTAAGCCTATTGTTCCTACTTCAAGAATAACTGCTTGAATTGTCTTCAAGAATAACTGCTTGAATTAAATATTTTTTCCCTTGACCTAGGTATGATGTAAAAGAAGTGATTTCCTAAGACCATGGAGATGACCAAGCTATTCTTATTTTGTCTTTTTTATGAGTCAGTTTTATTGCCTTTAGTTCAAGAAATAAACTGAAATCCACCTGTTTTCAATCCCATTTTAGAATTGTTTTGTACGAAAAATGTTGATTGTGCACAGTATAAACAAAATGAAGGTGATTTATACTAGCTACTCTAACAGGAAGTGTTACAGAATGAAACATTGCAACACATTGCTCAAGGAAATGAAATTCAAGTCAAAATCATTCTTCTGATTGCAGCTTTTCTATGATGCTGACATATTGCTTAAAAAATTGTGAAAGAGTTGAACTTTCTGGTTCTGTTTTAAGCCATTATTTTAAAATCATCTAATTCACTTGAACTATGTATTTTAAATTGCACAGCCAGGAATGGGATTGTATTTCCTTTCAATTATCTAGTCTAAGATGTAATTTAGCTTGGATTCGCACAGCATTTAGGAAAGGACTGCTGGGCAGCCTTGCTAATGCAGGTATTCCAAACATAATCCACAAGATGTTGCCAATGGAAGCGTGCTTATTAGTATAGCTGAAAGAATAATGGATTTCTTACAAATTGGAAGAAGTTCCAGGTCAATCTGAAAAACATTTTTCAAGTTAATGTCAGCATGATTGAATTTGGTTGAACACTTTAAATATTAGGATTTCCTAACTTCCATGCTAGGACTTCTTTTTTTGCACAGGAGAATGTTCCACAGGGACACACTTCAAATGAAGTGCAGGCAAATGGCCGTGGACCAGACTGCTGTGATGTGGTCAGGGAAAGCTGCAAGATGTAGGGGGTTCCTCCACCTCTACTTGGGAGCTTGACTTCTGCTCAGGCCCTCACCCTTGGTCCTTCACCTGTGCTGGACCATGCACTGCCTTGCTCCCCACTACAGGCTCGTCCCAGCTTTCCCTATCTCTACGGGCTCATCTGGTAAGCTTCAGGCAGTGGATGACCCTGGCTGTTCTGCTCACCCCAATCAGGCCTGGTGGGATGTTTCCCCCTGAATTGCTTGTCTAGGTCTCCTGAGGTTGTCCCCAGATCTGGCTAGGTTTTATATGTCAGACAATTTTAGATATCTGAGGTAGTCTGGCTTACTCCTTGATTTTAAACTTTTTAAAAATAAACTCAGGTAAAGAAGGTATCTTAGCTGGTATTCACCCCAAATAATTTCATTTTGAGACTGCAGCTCAGCTAAAATAGAACACTTTTATAAAAGCAGCATAATAAACAACTTGGTCTCAAGTCAAGCTGTCAGTAATGTATCAATGCCATTTTAAGCTTTTTTTCAATGTCCCTGTGCAGAGATTTCTGTGGGTGCCATATGACTGTTAGAAAGATGGATATACTGGCAATGACATACTAAATCTTTTGTGCCTGATCAGAGCATGTGTAAGCAAACAACAAATCTGTTGAACAAGTGGGACTTCTGCTGGTCCAAGGCTTGGTAGGGAAGATCCACAGAGTTGATTTTTTTTTTTTTTTTTTTTTCATTGTGCTAAACTGTACATGTTTCTTCAGCTTTGTATCATCAGAGTTTTGGCCAGGACTAATTTGTTCAATAGCTGCTGTACACTGTGTAATGTTTGCATTTTTTCTTTTTCTCCTTTTATTCCTCTTCACTTTTAGTGCCTGTTAGCAGAACAGCCAACCCTTCTGCACTTTTTTGAAAATAAGATTTCACTAAAAAAAAATGATTAATTTGTTATGTCCAACATATTTCCTTTTGCTAATTTTCCATAGCCTAGGGATGTTTCTCTTCTACATGAATGCATGAATACATTCACACGCTTTGAACTGATAACAAAAAATATATATATTTTTTTTACTTTTGCAGCTGGAGTTTTATGAAAAATACATTTTTCTTAAGCATATTTAACTGAAATTGTCTGGAAACAGAATTAAAATTGACTTTCAATGAGTTGAGTAGTTTCTCTATGAAAATAAAGTCTGGATTTCTTCTTTGGTACTCACAGTAGATATTCTGCCACAATTGTGGTTTAAGAACCGGAAAATCTTTCAGGTAAAATCCATTACTTTTGCCAGCTATGGTCATAAATTATGTATAATGACAGTAACTCATAGAACTGCTCCAGGTGTAAGGGATTGGGAGATCTCTGTGGCTCACAGCAGGATCAACACTAAATTCAGACCAGGTTTCATGGGGGTTTATCTTTTTGGGTCTTCATACCTGCAAGGCCAAAGATGAGGCAGCCACTCTACACAACTCGCTCCCCTGCTTGACTGATCTTGTGATCAAAAAAATTTTCCTTAAATACAGTCTGGATATCTCTCATTTCGATTTATGCTGGTTGTCTTTATTCTTTCTGCCATGCACTACTGAGAAGGGCCTGGTTCCATCTTCTCACCCATGGATTCAGACAGCTGAGTACTTTGCCTGCTCTCCCAGGTCACTGATACAGATATTAAAGACTAGGATAGGCCCTGTGGTACCCCACCACAGAAACCTTTGAGACAGGAATGGATCTTTTAAGACAGGAGAACATCCCTGCCCTCCCTCCATACGCAAATGTAAGCATTTTAACACAGGAGGCAATTGGGTTTGTCAGGGTATGCTGTTCCCAGTCTCCTTGATTTCCCTCCTTTCCATTCCCAGAAATGTGCTCCAAGAGGGCCCACTCCATGGCTTTCCATGGACCAAAGTTGAGGATAACTGACCTGTACTTTCCCTGTTCTCTTCCTTGTCTTTTGCAGGTGGATAAACCATTTACTGGGATTAACGTTTGCCTTTTCAGTTGTCTGGGTCCTCCTCTGACCTCCATGACCTGTTAAAGATGATAGATTGGCCTTGCAAGGACACCAGCTACCACTCTCAGCACCAGTGGATGCAACCTATTGTGTCCCATGGATCAGTATGGACCAAGATTTCTCAAGAAGCCTTGACTCGATCCTCTTGCACCATTGGTAGTTTTGAGCCCTGTTTCTAAGCCCGGGGGCCTGTGAGACCTTTCTGTTGGGCTGTGAGACAAGACATCAAGTACCTCATTCCCATCTACATCAACTACCCTTACATTTTTCTTGCTCAGCCTTTTACTACTCATGTAGTTTTAGAAACTCTGGTTCCGGCCCTTGACATCCCTTACAAGTATCAGCCCAAAGTGACTCCTTTTTGGTATGGAGCTCAGTATAGCTGAGGCTGAGGCTGTAATACATCTCCAAAGTGTGCTTTTTTTTTTTTTTTTTTTTGGTGTGTGAGGATTTACTTTCAGTTTGAAGAAGAAACAAAGTGCAAAGGCAGATATTTCCTTCTGTGTTAAGATCTAAGAGCAAATCCTGACTCTTTAATTTTTATTTTCTTGTACTGGGGAAGCACAGTGTCTTCAGGCTCTTACCTGACTGTTAACCCTGGTCAAATATTCAAGATAATGTTTGGATGAGTAGTGCTTCTGAATCATGAGTTGCCAGGAGAGAGTATTTATAGCTGCCACTAATGTTTATAGAAAAGAAGAAACATAGGAAACTTTGCTTACACTTGAAAAAAAGTCTTAAAAAGTGTTTATTCTAGAAGGCAGAGTTTAACTTTGATATGATTACATGATGTTCATGATATTCCACAGGCTTGGGCAGATCTCTGGATGTTTTTTTCTAGGGCCATAGTGACCTTTACATGCTGTGTTTAATGGCAACTTAGAAAAAAAAGAAACACTATTTGCATACACTCTGATATAATAGATTAATCCATGTTTACATGTATAGTCAGTGAGTCACCAGGTAAGTGCTAAAACCCTGAGGAGAACAGAAGATAATAGTTCACAGCTTTGCAAAGTTCTCTTTCAAGGTAAACAGTCCTGTGTTGCTACTGGTGTGTGATAATTTTATTTCTATTATATTTAAAGTAGGTGTATTCAAGCAGGATATGCTCTAGCATTGAACAAATTAAAGGGTTAAAGGATTTTCCCTGCTCTTGTTACCTTCCACATGTTGGGGGAATGAGTTCTTATAAGCATTTTATTTAGTTCCTAGCATTTTATGAATATGTATGTGGTGCTCAGAAGGTTAATTCATTTTTTTCATCCGAGGTGCTTATTTCTCTTAGCTTCACAGACAATGGAATTAATTTCCATGTGGAAGTTAACCATGCAAATACTGAAGAGTGGATAATTTTGTCAGTCCATTTATATCTGTATAAGACTGGAGGAATGTTGTCAGAAGGTGGTTCAGTATCTTTGTAAAGGGGTATATGAAATATATTTTAATCAGGAAACCTGTGATGTGTAGATACTGTGTAATATTAAATTGTATGAGAGAACATACAATTTCTCGATCAATATTACAAAAGCATCCTAGATCTAACTTTGTCTTTGTGAGATGTAGATGGACACATTAATGTGAACAGGAAAGTTAATTTACTATTTTTTCTGTAGCAAGTCTTGTTATGAGAGAGTGTAAAGTTGCATCATTACTGCATGGCCATAGCAACAAAATGATGAACAATATTTCAACAGCTGCTGATCCCAGTCACTTTTTAAAATATTATTATTATTCCTGATGTTGACATTTCTGAATCTTTTTCAACAGAACTTGTAGTCTATGGGAAATCTTGAAAGCCTATTTTTATTTGAATCACAACAAAACCAAACTGAATGCAAATTGAAAGCATTAAAATTCTCTGGAAATCAGAAATGCCAACTTTTGACATGCTGTATATAGCAGTCTTTTCTCTCATCAATACAGCCAGCCTGAGTCAAGACTCAATGTAGTTCTGTGACAACGACAGGAAAACAATAGCGAGTGATGGCAAAGACTTTGTTTGGTTGTTGGGGTGTGTGAGTGTGTTTGTGTGTGTGTGTGGCGGGTGTTGGTCACTTCCGCCGTCCCAGAAACTGGTAATTCATTTCAAAGGCTTTCTCCATTTCATGACCTCGATGGAGATGACTCAGAATATTTCTGAAATTTCCCTTGGCAGGTTATTGCAGTTTTATAAGCAGACATCAGACATCATAAACAATACTTTTGTGAACATGCTAAGCCCTTAAAAATATATATTTGTTAAAGCTTTGTGTGAGCTCATGTGTGAGCTAATGCAAGTTCTGTAATAACTTGGAGAGATAAAATGGACTTTCCCTCGGGTATGGTCCTGGGGTCTGTTCTCATCCAAGCAGGGTTTGTCTGCTAACAAGTAGAGAAGCATCCTTGCAGAACCAAACCCCTTCAAAACACAAGTATTGTGATGGTGTTAGCTATTGCATTTCTGCCTTGAAAGTGGCTTTTAGTTCAAAACAGAAGATATTGCGGATACTTGAATTTGTAGGTTCTTTCTGCCAGCAATTCTTATCAGGATTTTCCTTTTGTTCACATCCCAGGGCTGATGTTTTACTGTCACTTGTGGGGATGATTTTGCTGGCACATTAGGAGATAAACTAACAGAAGATTTTGTACTGTAGAATAATGACGACCATATTGACTTGCCTTTATTTATAGTTTGTAATCCATGGATAACCCTTCTTCCATTAATATGACTAATCAGTAAATCTTTTAATATTTTACAATTCCGCAGTATATTGTTGCAAATTTTTCTGTATTTTATAGGTTCTATGAAAAACTCATCCTTTTGCTTTAAAATTGCATCAGATGATTTGAATAGGTCTCAAGCTGTGTTGTGTGAAACAGTGACTCCTCCGGAACTAGTCACCTTCCAAATGCCATCTGGTCATACCTGCGTCATATGGGACTGGATCAAGCCCTTTGCAACCTGGTCTGACCCCACAGCTGACCTGCTTTTCACTGGAGCTTGGAAAGGGACCTCCTGAGGTCCCCTCCAGCCCAAGTTTTCTTATGAGCCTGTTTGTCCCACCAGCCCAGTTTCCTCCAAATTAACTAACTACTCTTACATTACATCATCTCTCAGCTTCTGTAGAAACTATTCTGTGTTTTTGTCATCCTCATGTTTTTGTCTTTATTTTTTTTCCAAGCAGATCTTTTGCCTTCTGCTGCAAACTGGATAGTAGGAGATTGGATCGATTTAGGTGATGTGCTGAGTTTTGCTGTCAAATCAAGAACAATGCAAAACTGTGCCTATGGAAATAAATTCAATTGCCAAATCTTTGCTCTAAATAAAGAACAGTATTATCAATAGCACTGGTTCATATAGATAGCTAACTTGGAGAACCGAACCAAGAGACTATATAATGGAAATAAATTACTTTAGGTCTCTAATGACTTCTCCTGCTTTTAAACCAGTGAGCTACCAAAGGATTTCTTTTTACTCTATCATCAGTTTTAAAATGTAGCCAGTCTTTGGTATTTCGTAGGGATTTAAACTTATGGAAAGCAATTAGGGATTGCTTTTTTTTTTTTTTTTTGGTGTGTGTGTGTGTGTGTGTGTGTGTGTGTGTGGTGTGTGTGTGTGGAATGACTGCATACATACCAAAAAAATAGGGTTTCCCATCAGGAGTGAGACTAGGAATTTCTGATGAATGGGTTTCAGACTTTAGATTCAGACATACCCTGTGCTGCTAAACTCACTTATGCACACCTAAGCTGTCTATTGGAAAGAACCCAATGTCTATTTCTGGTAAAATAAAGAAATTCAGGATTCATGTTTCACAGAAGACAGACATGTCATGAATCAACTGTGAAAGTTAAAGTTTCCTTAAATTCAGAGTATTAATATATGCAGTGCATAGAAATGAAGTGAGTCAGGAGTGCTGAATTATATTACATATGTAATCTACTATACTATAGTCTTCAAAAACATTTCAAGTTTCATCATTAGAAGCCCTTTGGTGCTTATTTGGATTTTAGTTTATATTGCATACATACTCTTTACGACATATATTGTGTTATAGTACTTCTCATTTAGGAAAGACAAGGGATGGTAGTGTGAAAATTTATGATAGACATATAACATGAAGCCAGACAGCTAGAATTAGTGCGGGTTACTAAAGGGTTTTGTTTTAATGTACTTGAAGGGAAAAAAAACTCATTTGTCCTATGCTAGTGCTTGCAGTCTCTGCCACGTCTAGGTGCTATTGTGCTGGCGTTGTGTCTCAACCAGAACAGAAGCAAATGGAAAAACAATTAGTCTGCACAGCTGCAGTTTTCTGGAAGTCATCATTTTTTTTTTTCCCTTAGTAATTGTGAGTCAATGTCAGAGTCCAGGAATTAAAAAAGAAATGAGATTTTTGCTGCTGTTCCAAAAATGCTGAAACAAGTGTGGCAAGCATCAGACATCAGAAACCTAGACATCAGGAGGAGGTTCTTCACTGAGAGGGTGGTTGCGCACTGGAACAGGCTCCCCAGTGAAGTAGTCACTGCACCGAGCCTGTCTGAATTTAAGAAGAGATTGGACTGTGCACTTAGTCACATGGTCTAAACTTTTGGGTAGACCTGTGCGTTGTGAGGAGTTGGACTTGATGATCCTTATGGGTCCCTTCCAAGTCGGGATATTCTATGCTTCTATGATTCTATAAGCAACTATTCAAGAGCTAGATAAACAAAGACATGGCTATGAAAAGCTTTTCAAGCATCATAATGTAGCTTCTTGCTGTCTAAGCTTGCATACCTTTCACAAAGTTTTTCTAGTCTCCCCTTTGCAGCTTTTTGGCTGCAAACCAAAGGCATTTTATTTTATTAGCATTCTTGCAATTCTGGCCTATTATGATGTGATTACACTCTTCATTATAAAATTCTTTACTCTGGACAGTTTCCTTCTGATTGAATGACAGTACTGATATCTGAGAGGGCCGAAATAGTTTCTGCTTTTACAAATTGGTTAACCAAATTTTCAGTATTTCTGTACATTCAAAACCTTCTAAAAGCCAGAGAATTTGCTATTTTAGATTATTTAAGGTGTAGTCTTTTTCATCTTATTCCAATGCTACCAAGTGACCCAGTCCTTATTTCTCCCCGCTGTCCTCTAGTTAAAGCCATAGATAGTTTAGGCAGCTACAGCAAGCTTTACGATTACAGACAACTTGGGAAGATTTTCCAAAAATCAAAATGCTTTAGACATCTGAGATTCTCTGAATCATCATCTGTAGGTGCACAGCTCTGTCTGCTGAGTATGTTGGGGAAAAATGGTTCCTTTTTGGGTCTTCTGAGTCACAGCTAGGTTGGATTCCTAAAGTAGTAGTAGTTGGATCAGACAGGAGGTAGACCACAGGCTTGCCTCCTTCCATTAGGAAGAAAAATTTCTGGGGGTTGTCAAAGTGAGTTCTGCTGGCCCTTGCACGGTGTAGGAACTCAGTGGCCAGCAGCACAAAGCAGCCCTTAGCCAGGCTCATAACAGAAAACCTTTCTCTTAGCACAAGTGATCTGCAATGATCACAAAGTTCACAGAGATCACAGAGATCACAAATGCCCTCTTATACCTGACCTGTATGGTTCAAGGCTGGCCACACTCTTTCAGTCCAAGGGTCCTCCTAGCCCTGTTCCCGTCTTCTGTGGGGCTGCCTGGGGACGAAGCCATTTCTCCCCAGCCTGATGTGGTTTCCCACCAGTAACACATAATGATTTTTTTTTTTCATCTACTGATGCAGCCCTCACCATGAAATTCTTCCAGCTTCTTCTAGAGCTCAGAAGGTGACTATTATCTCCTAACAATGCACCACACTCACCACAAATCTCTTTTTAAATCCCAGTGTCCCCTTATGCCCTAGGTTAGAGCACAGGGACTCCAAAAGCATGGTTTTTCTTACAGCACGCTTTAGCAAGTCTCTTTCAGCTGGTTTGCAAGTGAGCTGGAAAGAGGTCAGACTTGCGGATTCCAGTGGTTTTGCTGCCCACGTGCCTCAGTAACATAGGAGATGACAAAAGCATGGGGCTCACTTACAGATGTCACCTGCTGACACAGTGCTCCTGAAGACCCTGAGCAGTGCCGCAGCCTGGAATCTCCATGAAGGGACTTGCATGGTTCTGTTGGCTGGTGGTGCTGAAAGGTCTGCTCTGGGAGCTGAGGAGCTCTTCCAGATAATTCCAGCAGCTGGAACATCTGTTGTCCTCATAGGAAAATATCTACAATGCTCAGGGCCCCTCATGTGGATTTTATCAAAAACACATTTGGTTAATCTCTGACAGAAATGCATCTGTAAAAAGCTAAACTGGCCTTTTCCTTCAAACCCCTTGGCAACTTTGGTCATGAGCTTGGAGCAGACTGAGTCACCTAAGCTCAGCATTGCAGGAACTCAACAGCCAACTACAGGCACCCTCAGGTGGAGAGAAGTCACCCACAATTTAAAACACATCATCTGCTTTTTTTTCCCTGTTGCTGGGAGTGACACTTCTAAATCATTTCCTTGAGGTCACTGTGGTCTAACTTTCCTGGTCAGACAGGAGTTGGCACAGTTCTAGGGAGGAAACTCTTTGATAAAGTGATCAAAACTCACTTGGGCTCTTCTGCTGCCAGGGGGAAGGGAAAGTGCAGGGAAAAAAGGCTGAAAAATAAAAGACAAGAAAAGTGGGGGAATAGAAACAGGGCTAGAAGGAAATAGGAAATGGTAGTGAAAAATAAAGAAAATGAAAAGTAGGGTAAAGAGCTGGAAAGCAGAGAAGGGGGAGAGTGGGCGGGAAGCGGAGCCATGAGGTGTCCCCACCGACCTGCCCCGGGACACAGCTGGGGTATCCAGGGCCACATCCCCCCTCTGTGTTCCCTGTCTGGCTGCCCTCAGCCTTGGTCAAGCCCAGCCGGGAGTCTGGGCACCGTCTGCTGTCCTCTGATGGCTGCTTGTGCTCAGCAGTTGTTTGTCCAAATGTGCCTTCTCTGTTTCTCCCTGTTCCTGGACTGTCTTTCTGTTGCCATCCTTCCTTTACTCTGTTTCCTTTTTTTTTTTTCTCCTTTTCCTATGCTGCCTCCTTACTTCCTCACTCCTTTACTTCTCTTCCTTGCATTTTTCCCTTTGCTCCATCCTCGACTCTGTCTCCTTGTCATTTTTTTTCCCTCTACACAATGCCGTGCCACTGATGCTTTGCTTCTCTTCTCTGTTTTACCTTTTATCTAACAGGAAACCCTTAACATGAAGGTCTGTGTTTTTTTTAGCTTCTAGACCGCAAAACTTGATCCCTGGAGAGGCCTCCAGTCACCATGACAATATAAATAGCAACAATTAATGAAGCAGTGCATGAACAGAAGAGGTGGGAGAGCTGACGACATGGGGCTGCCATTTGGGAGCATGTTCAGCCGTTAGCACAAGGCTGCCGAGATATTTCTCCTGCAATTGCGGAAGCACTTATCGCTTCAGACTACTCTTGACTTCAGGCAGTTACCCATTAACACACAAGCAAGGGACAGAGCTATGGGTCTTTAAATACGGAAGAAATCTATGCATAAGTGCATTTAATGAACAATAGCCCCAGGTGGAAGTAAACACATTGGCCAGGTCCTTGCCAGGCCTGCCCGACTGCCACAGACCAGTCAACACCTTACAGACTCAAGATACGGCTTTTCCATATGGCAATGTCTAACAACATATATCCACTGGCAGTACAGGATGAACAAACTCACAATGCAATACCCTTTCCTGTAACTTCCTTCCAAAACATCCCCATCTGAAAAGTGGTATGTCTGGTTTTCCTCTGCCACCTGCAGTGATGCGCATTGATGCCACTGCCAGGAGCAGTTGTGGCACTCTTTGAAAGGCAGCGAGCTGAGCCGTTAAAGCTGGCTGTGAAAATGTGTGTCTGCTCTGCACAGCATTTCTAGGAAACTTTTTGAGTTTTTGTGCCTGCTGAAAGCTCTGGGGGAGGAGAGGAGAGTGAGGAGAAGCAGGGAAAGAGGAGCAGGCGGCAGGGAATTTGGCTCTTCTGCCCATGTCTGGGAGCTGCCTGCCTTCTCCATGCACCTGGAATAGCTGTCAAAAACCAATGTATGTGATTCAAATTTAATTTAAATACACACATGTTCTGTGGTTAGGCTGTCAAATGCACTGTGAGCTGCTAATAGCTGCTGAGATCAGCCCCACTGCTATGAGGTGGCACGCTGCAGGTCTCTTTTCTGGTTCTCACGATGTTCCCTGGACCACCTGTGCCTGTTGCCTGATCCTTGGCGGGTAGGCTCAACTTGCTGTCCTGTACTACATGTCCTATGAGATGTGTATAGAAGGTGATGCAGATCCCCTTACACTGTGGGTTTGCTGGGGCAATCCTCATGCACATTGTGATGCTGCTGTGACCTCTGACTGTGGCCTCTCACCACGACACAGTGGTATTGCTGTCTCTCCATGGTGGCAGCACCAAGGACCAAGGCATCATGTAGAAGGGATTTTTTGGTTTGTATTCCCAAGTTTCTCATACCTCTGAGATCAATTCCATCCACACAGGCAGCCTCTGCTTGCTGTTGAGAAAACATTATCAGGTCCCCTTTGTTGCTGCTGCATGGCAGGGGAGCTTTGCTCTGTGTTTGGATGGTGTTGGCACAGGACAGGTCTGACCTTGTGGCCCTTCAGTTCTTTGTTTTCCACCAGGATCTTGGCGACAAGGGGGGGGGAGGAGGACGTGGTGACATGTGTAAGCTTGTGCTGCTCGGATCCTGATCTCGTGCCCTAAACTGCATCAGATGTGCTGCATATGGCTAAACTGGGTTTGGTATAAATAGCTGACAGGTCACTTAATTGTATCTTTCATAAGTCTGTGTAAGAAAGGTGACCATAATTGTCTAGGAAAAACAAATACCTTTTCTTTTCTTTTCACCTAGTTAATTTAAATATATTTGTTTTGCTTTCCAGGAGCACTTTTACTGTGCTTTCAGCATAGCTTTTTGTGCTTGGCCATGATTTTATTTTGCCTGTATAATGAATTTTAAGAGCTTTCCCCTTATACCAGTTCAGTTGAAAGCAGTATAAAATGTCTCTAGCCTTTGCTTAGGCTTCCATACCTCTGATAACTTACACATACTGTTTTAAACATCTTTTTCTATGATAATTTAAGAAACGTTATTCAAGTAGTGCAGTCTGATTTTGGCCAGAGCACTTCTTTTTAGAGCATAATGGGTCTGGGAGTATGCTGTCCTGTCCAGACAGTGCTGTCTCAGCCAACTGGCCCTAATAACTGTATTACAGGCTTTCCTTGTATGACATTCATAGCCTCTTTTTTTTTTTTTTTCCAAAAATTCCTCTTACAAAATTGGTGTGAGCGTCACTTAGCTCCAGACACGGGTCTAGGCTCTTCTGTTCAAGGGCGCGTCTCCCCTTGAGACATGGGTGAGCCGGGCTTGGCAGCCTGCCATGTTTCCCTGCTCCCTGACACTCCCAGAGCCATTTGTAGCTGGTCGCAAAGGGTAGGGAAGGTGGGGGGAAAGCTGAGATAAACCAGGTGGGTCTTGAAGACCTCCACAGTGTGGTGGTTTGCTCTCAGAAAGGCTCCAGGTGCTCTTAGTATTTATTGATGTTAAATAGCAGCATGAGAAGGCAAGTCTGTTCATCGGAAGAATAAAAGCAATGTTTGTCCACTTGCCTGCTATCTTCTTGAGCCAGTTAGCAACTAAATGAAAAACCAAGGAAGGAATTAGTGAACCTGTGACAGCGATCATATTGGTAATTAATGCCTTTACCAGGAAGATGAAGGCATTACAAAAGTGTATCCTGAACAGTTGTCCGAAAGCACCCATAAAAGGGGAAACCTCTACATTATCCAATAGATGGGTCAAAGAGGGGAGGTCTCAGCTGTGTTTTGACAAGAAATTTCTTGCTAGACCTGAGAAATATTTCCCAAGGACAGTTTAGTTGAAATTGGCTTGATTCCATGAAAATATAAAGTTCTGAAAAAGACAGATTTGTCCAAAAATTTCCGTCCGGAAACATTTCCTCTCTTCCCAGAATACGAAGAAATGAGATGAAAACAACCTCATATTTTCTAGGGAAGGCAAGGAGTGTCTCCCATTTCTGAATGAATGTGGCTTCACAAGTCCAATTCTTACTCATGAGTCCACTCAACACACAATATTATTAAGCAAAATAAACTTCCAGTTAAAGGCGGTTTTGTATGAGATCAAGAAAAGGCCAGGAAAATTTTGAAAAAAAATTATAAGTGAATTTCTGTAGCACTGGCTGCGGCCTACCATGTCTGAAAAGAAAGGCTTGATTATTTTTCCTGCAAATGGTTTTTTTTCATTTAAGGACTATGTCAATGGTGTGGCAGGGGATTAAAACTTGGCTAATGATTTAAGTATTTTATATAGATTGGAAATACTTTTTAAGAAGTAATTGAGAGTTAAATGCTGTGTTGCTTTTCTAAGTGTTAAGCTCAACCAAGGAAACCTTAGCTCTACCCTTTCACAGATTTTTTTCCCATTATGGATCTCAGTATTAATATATATTTTAAAACTAGATGTCATTTTACCTGTTTTGACTTCTGATATCATTGTGGAGCAGAGTCAAAGCCATATATTTCCATAATATTCATTTCTTTATCTTAACAGGTTTATGTTTCTTTTAAACATAATTTTTCCTTTATTCCTTACAACATTCCCAAGTCATACCCTATTCCAAATTACCAAGACTAAAACTTGACGATGTTTATTATAGCTTTTACAATTAGATTCAATGATTCACACCAGTTTTTACCTCACAGTGCAATAAATAGAAGATAGTTAAACTGGTTTTGTAACTGATATTGTTTTACCAGGGCGGTAAAAAACACTATATAGCTTAAAAATCAGACATCGGTTTTATCCCACCACTTGTGCTGTCCACGATCTTTTGTGTGTTGCTGCATTCACCACACATGAATGCACACTCTTGCTTGTGGGATAACGTCTTTACCGTGCAGGTATGTATGCAAAAATGCACATATACGTGTGATCTTGCATAATGTCTGCTGAGGAGCTCTAGTTCAATGGCCAGATGTCACTGAAGTCATTTCTGATTGTAATCTTTGTTTAAACCTAAATTTCTCATCTGTCGTTCATTTGCCCTCTCCCCTTCTATTAGGAGCGGTCATCATATCACATGTTAAAAATAAGTCTGAAGGCTGGAACAACGTTTATGGCAGGGTAATATTTTTTATGGTAGAAATAAAGGCACACACATTCCTGAGAAATAGGTGCACCTTAGTCAAACATGACATGGTCTGAGACTCGGTTTGACCATAGAGCTGCCCTTACTTTGAGTTGGAGGTGGGACCAGCAAGATCTGGAGGTCCCTTCCAGCCCAAGTAATCCTGTGATCCCACAACTGTGTTGTGTTCATTGCTTTTTGCATTGCAATTTATGCACAAAACATTTGCCCAAGTCACTGCTAGTTGCAATACCAACATACCTCAAAAAAAATCTGACAACATCTGCTGGCCTATTAAATTTAAGCAGTTATTCTGTCAAGCGAGCATTAACATAAGGGTTTTTATTTCAGCCAAGCACATACAAAATGCCTATCCTCTAAATAATAATATGACATTTGTAAAGGAGGTGCTCCATGGCTATAAGTACTTCAAAAAAAGCTGAGTTCCTAGATAGCTTTCTATTACTCATGAAGGATGTTTTTCCATTTCACTAAAAAGAAAAGAGTCTTCATTATTCTAATATACAAAGTGTGTTGTGGTCACTCTGTGCAGCTGACACCAAAGTCTTCTGCAGTGTGCTGTGAGACTTGCAGGTGAGAGTGCCAGCAGTCAAGATAGCAAGTCTGACCCCTGAGCCCCTGTAGAAGACTCCAGGTGGTCACCTTCACCACCTGATAACAAACATGAGTTGGATATGGTTAGACCAGTCTGGATTATACCAGCTTTCTCTGGGAAAAAAAAAAAAAAAGTGGGAAAAAAAAAAAAAAAAAATTTCCACATTGCTTACATCAAGGACTAAGTTACGAGCAGGCCAGTGCTGAACAAAAAACTACATTCAGCTTTGTCTTCAATCCTTACTGGGTTGTTAAATTTCTATGAATTTTCTCCTCTCTGCAAAGGAGAACAAAAGCTGGGACAGTTACTCACTGCAGGTAAAAGAAGAAACTGCAGGATTTTAGCTAAATTTAGACTGTTAAAAATGGCTGAATAAAGTAAGCTAGAAAGCAAAATGTTCAGAAAAGATTACTTATGCAACTCATTTTTCTTGTAGGTGCACTTTACTATTTCTTATCACCTTAGAATCTGTGCCCTAAGGCTTACAAGAAACAGGGATTGTGGTCGGGAAATGAGAAGAGGATATTGTGAAGGAACCAAAAGCTTGCATTTAATAATTAAGTTCTTTTTGATTTGACAGCAACAGTGGAGTAAGGAGAAGTTGACCTGATTAGAGAAGAATTGAGAGTGGCTGTGAACTTGAAGGTGGGGCTGGCTTTATGCAAGTCATGCAAATCTAGACTAGTCTAAAATCTGATGACGGATTGCTCTTTCAAAGCCTTATTCAAGTGGGTGCATTTATGACCATTTAATAATATGGAATCTTATTCATAATCTCCCATGCTGCCTACCCTTTCATGCACTGAATCATAAAGTAATGTAACTTATTTTCTGAAGGAAGGAACTTCCTGTGAAAATGGAGCTAGAAGCAAATAAAAAAAATAAAAAAAAAAAAATTAGACACTTAAGAAAATTTACATCTTTTTATTTACATCTTTTTTTTTTTTTTTTTTTTTTTTTTTTTTTTTTTTCCTGGCTTCCAGTTGTCCCAGTAAATTTTGTAGTTATTGAGAATGAGCAAACATTTTTATGTGCTTGGGGACAGTATATCCTTTCTCTCAAAATCTAATCTTTTCTCAGACCAGCCCTTATGAAGGTGCTGAACCAAATACTTCCTCAGTCTATCCTATCCTCCAGTGCCTGGTCTGTAAGGGGGATAGGAGTAAAAATCTGTGTTATGGGCAGCTCTTTAGTATGACTGAAGCTCTTTAGCTCTTTACTATGACTGAAAGCAGAAGTGATAGAAATGTCATGGGAACTTTTACTTGTAAGCTTCCCTGTCCATTTCTGTAAAGTCAGGAGATGCAGATAAGACTTTCTGCTTTTCAAAATTAATTTCTAAATCTGATATTGAGTTATAGGAAAGTGTTTCAAATTGTTTCATTGTACTGAGAGTCCCAAGGTAATGTTTTACATTTAATAACTTGTGTTGATTTTTTCTGTTGCCTAACAAATTAAGTATAGCAATGGCTTTGTATCTATCTTTCCATTGCACCATACTGAAGATGGAGACTGGAAGTACTGCTGAAATAGCTGTCCCTTGTTCTAGTAAAGGACATAAACTTTGCATATGATATTTGCAGCAGAAATTTATGCAAAGCATGTGTAACTTCACCAATGTCAAATCTGATGCAATAGCTGGTGTTGTGGACCCAGCTGCTAAATAAGTAAGTTTTTAAGAGGATTGTGGTAAATGCTTGCTGTTTGCATAAAAGGTTTAAAGAGAGTTCTAAGAAATATTTGCAACTGAGTATGACTGAGGGAGTCACTTCCAAGAGGAAGTCATCTGCCCCAAAGAGGAATCTGGGGGATTTTAATTCTCTATTCACAAAACCTTCTTTTAAGAAATTGAAGATTTGTTTATTTTTGTTCTGCTGTTGCTTTTAAAATTTAGTCTGAGAGATCATTTATTTTGGTTTATTGATGAGCCATTACCTGCTCTTACTTCTTCTGTATCTTGTTTGAAATGATATTTTGATCTGAAAAGCCTTATGTGTTTGGTACCTACTTACTTTGTGATACAAAGCTGTTTCTGGCTCTGTGGGGGAGCCCTGAATGATTGCTGTCAACATCACTATCAAAATAGAGATGCTTTCAGAAGTGCCAAAATGTTGTAGATACAGAAATCCCTGGCTCTGCTAAGCCATAGTTGCTTTTTGAAGTCCCATTTTTAGTTAAATGTTTTGACATTAGTTTTGTAGCTATGGGAGATATTAAATTGGCACTTGTATGTGTGTGTGTGGGGGGGGGGGTGTTCACATGCTCCATAGATTTTCCTATAAATGAGGAAAAAATCGGTTTTCTTTCTTCAGATTGTGGAAACCCATTTTACCCATTTCCTCATTTGTCTTTCGTTTGTCTGAAAAGCAAATGGAGCACACGCCTGGCAGAGGGATGGTAATGAACGTCATGGATCCTCCTGGCCTGAGGACATGAGCTGGAAACCAGGCCAGCAGGAAAGCTTCTGATCCCCAGCTAGCTTGGGATGAAGCTGGCATTTCCCCTGCATCTCATGGAAAATAGTGATGGATAAGAACAGCCACATATGACTGAAGGAGGAAATGCAGATTAAAGCACAAGTATATATAAAATTGAGATTGTCACTTACCTTCAGTGTTTTTACTGGAGTCATTGCAAGATATATGCTTATGGCCAGGGCTTGCCAAGCCTGTTCTGGAGGTTACTTCTGCTGGGGGAAAGTTTTGTTGTGGGATTTTTGCATTATATTTAACTAGGGCTAGGTAGGCATAGGGTCTTCAGTGCTAAAAATGATCACAGTACTGATGTGGAAAAGAGACCTGTTTTTTCCTCTACAGACAACATTATATAAATCAGATGGCCATCCATAAATGCAGCCTCACAGACTCTCACTTCCTAAGGTTGCTGATTGCAAATTCAATTAGTGGATTTCCAGCATTTTTTTTCCAGTGAGGTGAGCCTAGAGAAGTCTTGAGAGATCTTGTAATCACTACAGAATTTCTACACACCTTTCATTCTTCTGCTGCTCCATAAAGGACCTACCCTAAGTAAATAGGTTTTGTTTTCTGTTTTGTTTCTGATGGTTTCCAGGATAACATCTTTTTGTGCTAGAAGGCTGAGAGCATCAGTCAACAGTATCTTCTAAAAGAATATGCTGGAAATAGATGTTTCCCTCCTCCACGCCTGTCCCGTCCCCCAGGAGAAAACAAAAATCTGCCCCCCAGGGAGGCAGCCAACTAGTCAGACCAGATGGAGGGTAGGGCATGGCAACGGAATATTGAGGAAGAATGGTAACTGGAGTACTTTAATGTGTCTCAAAATAATCACTGTTTAAAAATTAAAAAAAAAAATAAAAATAAAAGTCTGTCAGAGTGCGATGCTGCATGTCCCAACCAGCCGCTTTAGGAAGGAGTGCAGGTCTGGTGATACAGGGGATGAACTGCTGCAGAAGGCTGCAGTCCTGGCATATGTGCTCCAAAAGGAGAGGGGCTTATGAACTTCAATCCAGAAGGGAATTTGGAAAGTAAATAAAGCAGCATCTCACCTTGAAGTGGTGTGCCTTTTGAGCAGTTGAGCCAAGCTGGGCTTTGAACTGGCATTGGTGGTTCCTAACTCCGTTCCCAAGGACCAATGCCTAAGGTGTGAAGACCTTGCAACTTGTCCAAGTGCAATCAGAATCTGTTACAAGAACGCAACTTCAAAAAAAAAAAAAAAAAAAAAAAGGCACTAAACTCCTCCCAAAGGACCCTCAAAAAGGCATAATGGTGAGACCTGCCATACTATGTAGCAATCTCATTAACAGGCATTGCAGAAGTCCTGACTCGTGATTACTCTGCAAAATCTGAAAATAACTGTATTGAAGACACCAAGCCTGTCAGAGTTAAAGTGTTTGGACTGTGTTCTCAGTCATATGGTCTGATTTTTTGGGTAGACCTGACCTGTATGGTGCCAGGAGTTGGACTCGATGATCCTTACAGGTCCCTTCCAGCTTGGGATGTTCTATGATTCTATGATTCTGTGAAGAAGAGATGGCCTCGGTAGCCTACGAACTCTTTTTTCACTTCTGATCTTCTCAGTTTCAAATATTGTGGCAGTATGAAAAGGTATCAAACTAAAGTGACTGTAGCTATAACATGTAGAAAGAGATGACCATTGCGTGTAGAGGCATTTAGTAGAAAGCAGGGTTACAGAGTTTTGTTTCTCAGAGGTTAAACAGTACAAACAGCAGATATTAGGGGAAAAATCTTCATGCTCTGCTTCCTGATTTTGAAAGCAAACTCATATAGCTCTTCCGCTTCTGAATTACATAAAGACTGAAATTATCTGCATTTCAAAATCCAACAGCTGTGTTGAAAATGAAGACAAAAAGTTCACACTAAATAACTGTTGGTTATGGAATAATTTTAAATAGTATTTAATTCAGATTTATTTTTCTGCTAGAGAATTAAATGCTCAGGTAAATAATTTGAGCAGACTCTTATAAATCCAAATTTAAACAGCTGACCCATGGGCCCACTTTCCAAGAATAGCTACTGCTGTTCCTTTGCAGGTTTCTGCCCTTAGTTTCAGTGCTGGTAGCTCTCTGGTTGCTCGATGCTGCTGGTTGCCCTCAAGTCTCTGATTCAGCATGGCAGGGTTGGGTCACACTTGCAAGGGCTGAGGTGGCCCAGTGCGGTGACTCTTCAGTTTCCCTATGGGCCTGTAGAAGTCCAGAATTCTCCTACTGACTGTCAGAGACCCTTTATAGTTTAATGAAAAATTAAAATCTGATATAGACTGAAGATTACTGAGAATACCCAAGATCATTTACTGTACAGTAATGTCAGATTACATTTTGGATTATTTTATATCTTTTGACTGATCTATATAGGAACCTACTAATTTATTCTCACATTAGGAAATATGTTGCATTTATTGTCACAATTTATTGTCACATTAGGAAATTTGTTGCTTGCCATTTAAAATGGGTCAGTTATAATGACAAACACTGAAACGTTTCAACAAAAATACAGTGAAAAGAAACTGGTTTAATTGTTCCGTGGGGAAAAAAAAAAAAAAAAAAGAAAGAAAAAAAAAGTGCTGAATTTGTCAAAAATTCTACTGAATTTTTGTCTGAAATTCTATTCATTTATTGGACACTGAGAAAATTCAATCCATTTCCAATTTGGAAATGCATTTTTTCTGCTTCCACTGAAATTCTCTATGTTATAAGATCTGAGCCTGATTTACATAGAATGGACTCTATTTCCCTGCCTCAGAGGAAATAATACCTTTTTAACAGCTCCTCTAAGATATGATCAGATCATCAATGTTACATCACGATCTTATGTAAGAACTAGTATTTCACAGCTGAACAAGCTCAACACATTTTTATTTTAATTATTACCTGTGACTGCCACTTAGCAACTCTGCCATTATTTGTTAAGCAGGATTATTTAATATTGTCTAGGCAACAGGCTTTATAGCCACAACTGGAAGGATATCAAGTTGTGTCAATTCTCAGGGTAAGGTTTTGATGCTGCTTGAGAACATACCTGGAATTGATGTTGCTGCTTTTAGCCATGTTTTGTTTCTCTGTCATAGCTCACTGAAGCTTTTCACGGCTTACAATCATTCAGAACAAATGCTTGGCTGGGTTTTTACACAAAGCCATTTGACTTCTTGGGGTCTTGGTCTCACCTATCTTTGAAGACCTGCCAACATAAATTCAGAGGTATCCTCATTAGTAGTCATGCATTACAGTGTTACACTAGGCAAAATGTGCACAATGGTTCCTTGATGTATGCTTATGAAAATATTTTCTTTGGGTAGACCTTCATGCTATAGTGGAAAGCAAGACAAGGCAATGTGCTGCTTGGGGAACATGTCTTCTCCCACCGACAACCATCTGTCCATGATGATCAGCGTGATGGACACTGCTTTCAGTTGGTTATGTCCTTTTGCCCACTTTTAGGGCAAGAAAAGGGTAAAAAGTTTCATGTGCTCTCATAGAAAGGTCTACTACAAATGCAGTCATTTTGCAGAAAATGAATGGGTGTTAAAATTGCTTGTCAGCAGGGCAGGTTTGAACAAGGATGCTTGCACACACCTATATCCACTACTGTGTAAGCCTAAAGTAATGAGCTACACCTGGTTACCATGAAAAAATAGAGTGCAAAGCAAGAATGCATTTTCCACAGGATCCTCCTTTACTTTTTGAGTGCATTGTTTTCATCCTTAACAGAAGCGTGAACTAATACTTTGCTAGTGTATTAAGTAAAGAACTGAGGCTCTTGAAAGCAGCATGCTCATAGTTATGTGACACATTTTCACAGAGTTTTTCTTGAAACAGCTATTAATTAACATGAAAAAAGATACTAGGATTACAGTTGGTTAGAAGATGTGATATATTTCCAATTTTGAAAAATTTGTTAAGACCCCTTATTTTTCATTAACAAGTGGATTTTTTTCTTCTTTAAAAATCTCTCAAATTATATTATTTTTTTTTTATAACCAAAACTAAAAAGTAAAGGAAAACAGTTATTTTCCTTATATTTTAATTTTTTTGTGATTTTTTTTCTTTTTTTTTTTTTTTTTTTTTTTTTTTTTGAAGTGAATCACCCCCAGTTTTAATAGATGGCATAAAAATCTACAGGCACCTTAGTGAAATTCTGATTGAAGCCATTATGTAAAAAAAATACTCAGTATTTTCATTATGTGCTTGAATAGCATACAGACATTGGCGACAGAGTGAGGTGGCACAAAAAATTAAATATGAAAGTCAGAGGGAGTTTCTGTAGATGTACCCTGCTACAGACCAGATACTGAAGTGGTATGCAACAGATTGGTTTCAAAGTAGATGTTTTGAACATTATTTGCCTCCTTCCCACAAATTAGGAGTTTTATGTTTTGTTTTTTTTCTGATGACTAATACATACTGGATAAAGTGCCTTGGCTTGCCCAGCACTGAGGAACCAGCATGGGGCAAGCCCAATGATAAACCAGTGAGATCTCATGATCTGTAGTATTGTCTCTGTTCTGATGGTGGTCAGCTCTTGACTTGCCCAAGCCACATCCAACTGTTTGGTTTATCAAGGTAGGTAAAGGTCTTAATAATGGCTATAAGGGAATGCTGAGACTTTCACTGTAGTCTCTTGTTTTACAGCCAGAAAAAAATCTGAGAAAGGTAAATTTGAAAACTTCTTGTGCTACCCCTTCCCTTCTTCTCTTTCTTGACATCTAGTTTCTTGTTAGTCTCATTCCTGAACAGCAGATGTGGAATGTAGTGACTTTTTTGATTGTCAATATTAATTTAAATGTCTGGACCAATCATGTTACATCAAAGTGTAACATTATTTCCAAACTGGAGCTCCAAATGAAAGGAAGATGAGCACTCAGCTCTTGCCAAGGAGTGTTTTTTTTTTTTTTTTTTTTTTTTTTTTTTTTTTTTTTCCTCCTCAGTGCAATGTTTCCTGTGATACTACTGCATTTCTGCCTTCCATCCCTTTAGGCTCTTTGTGTGTCTTTTAGCGAAAAAGTTAGAATTTTTCTACTTAGTTCTTTTTCCAAATTTATTGCACAGAGCTATGGCCTTTCTGCCCAGTATATATCCTTACATCTTGCAGATTTATTTATTTATTTATTTATTCTGGTCTTCCAAATAAAACAGCATGCCTTTGCAAAATGCTTTTCCAGTGCTGCTCACCAAAGTCAGTAGAACATGCGAGGAACAAGAAAGGGTATCAGTCCCCCTGTCAGAACTGGCTCCTCTGACTGTGTCCCCTCTCTTGTTCACATCCTTCCTACGGGTTCGACAAACTACCTGATGATTTTTTTAATGGATTGTGCTGAAACCAAAAGATTATTTTCTAGCAAGGCAGAAGTCCCTTGTGCTACAAATGTCTCTTGAAATGCAGGTAATGTGTGGCAGGGTGTAAAGCAGCTGCCTTGGGAGAATTCGTGCTCCAGCGTAAAGGTCAGTGCACCTCCAGCGAGTGTATCAGAAGTAATAAACCTGGTCAGATGCCCAAGGGGCTCAGACTCAACACCCATAAAGAGCTCTTACACAGCTGGCAAGCAAGCAAATGACGTATGGCCAAAGCCTCAGTGAAGGCGATCACATATGGTGACCTGCTCACAAAAGCATTCTGCTCTAGTGCTCCTTGAGGGAGCTGTACCCTTTGAGGTACAGCTCAGATGTTAACCCCCTCACTTCCTCTCTTCTCTTCAGTGTTGCCTTGGGTGAAACAGTTACCTCAAACCAGTATGGAGAGCAAGTATTTCTGAGGGCAGGGTTCCTCTGGGGAACATTCTTGTCTCTTGTATCACTGGGACATGCCTCTGCTCAGAGGAAAGGAGGAGCTCCTCCATGATTGAGCTATCTCATCCATCATGTACCGAATCCATCTGGACAGGCCCTTCCCTAACTAGGACAGCAGTCACAGAAACACCTTCTCGGTGGAACATTTTGCTGGTATGCTCTTGCTGCCACACCTCCCCACGGTGTCCCACTGCCCCAACTGTAGTTGCGGCCTATCGTTGCCCTCTGAAGGGACAGGCATCGTCCATGCTCACTTCGTCCCGTGAGGTAACATGTCACTCCACTTCCTTCAGAGCATGCTTGTTGTATTGTGGATGACAGACTTATCAGGGCTAGTGGGCAATTTTCTCACCTCCGGGTCTCAGGAATCGCTTTTTTGACTATTTTGCTTGGGGAGACACACAATAATTTAATTATTTTTCTTCACCAACACAACTGAACTAACACCCCAGAAATGTTTAGGATTGACTAAATGCATTTTTTGAGCCCCAAATGAACGCCATTTCTGTATTTTTTACCCAAGGTGCCAATAGCTTTGCCTTTGCTTCCCTTCTATCACATGCTTTATTTCTTGGAGTGCTCAACTGAAGCCACGGGACTGGCTTGAAACCCTGCCTTGCACTGAGTCATAGCAGCCGCCTTCCAGGAGCCTGCCCGCGAGACATGGCCGCGGGCCCTTCTGGGATGAGGTGCGCTCACTCTCACCAGCTGCGCCAAAGCACTTCAGAGTTTAATTGAGCTAGAGCAAACACATGCGTGAGAGGAACCGTGGGTTACCCACAGGAGCAGTCAGAGATGGCCTCTCCCTGAGGTGACTGGCAGCAGCCACATCCCCCTTGGGCAGGGGGGTAAAGTATTTTCTCCCCTCACCTCAGAAAGCCCAAAGAAATGTGCCGGAAAATAATAAAATCACAGAGTTAACTGGCTATTAAAGATAAATAAACCACATTCCTCATACAAGGTCTGTATATGTCTACATTCACACAGCCTCCATATGTGGCCAGGAGAGAGACTGGAGTGATGTTTTTGGAGGGGCCCTCAAGACATTGTGGTTTTGGGGCTGAAGTGATTAGGACTGAGTTTTAAGTTGAAGAGGGTTAATGGAGGTTTTTAGATGCCTGGGTACGGTAGGAGTATAAGGGAACTACACACAAGTGGAAATGGAAAGCTACAGATTAAGGCATGAGGACTGTCATATGGGCACATGGACCTGTGGGTCTCTGGGCTAAGCCTTGAAGCAAAAAGATTTTGAGTGACTGGAAGGAAGGTGACTGGAAGAGGACATTTGGTCCCTAGAAAGTGGCTGTTATAAGACACTGCCACTATTGGGATGGGATGGTCAATGGTGGGATGATAGTTGGTGTTGGAGGTAGCATTTGGTCAGTGGCTGGACAGAGGTGGTGGGAGTTAACTGAGGCAGTACAAGGTACTGTCTCCTTAGTTGTCTCTTTCACAGGTTTCCCCTTTCCTTTCTGTAGATGAAAATGCAGGGGAGAGATTCGGTGGCACTTGAATATTCTTTGCAGGGTAGAAACACATTGCACCAACTCATGCGAATCCTGTCTCTGGGTTTTTATTAACAGAAACACTCCTTTTGTCCCAGCTCCACAGCCCACCTTTTCACCTTGCATTATTCTTTGCAAAGTTAGTCAAAATAGTCAAAGATAACTTTGCTTGGCGGAAAAAAAAAAAAAAAAAAAGAGCGAATCTGGACCCTTGTAGAGAGGGAAGACAAATGGCAAATGGTCAATACTGACCATGAAGTGGCTGTCAGAGTTGATTTAGCCTCATCTGTTTGCAGACAGAAATTGCTATTTCACAATAGTGGCAAAGTACCATAGATGAAAATATGCACAACTGCGAAGACCCTCTCTAATTGCTGCTAGTATTCCAAAGTAGTTTCTACTTTTAAACTAAGCTTGAAGAGAAATACATATGAACTATTCTTGCTTCGAACATTTTAGAAGTCAATAGCAGCAAAGGGAGGTTGGTTACACCAGCACGGTGTTATGTGACCCCAACAATGTACCTTCCCTTCAAAATGCTGAGGTACTCAAGAGAGCATTGCTGGCATGCAGCATGGTGAGTTCTCCGTGGATTTCATAATGAAGTCCCTTTTCAGTAGTGGCAGAAGAGAAAAATAACTATACTTGGATGATTTTAGTTATAGGCACCTTGATTTGGGGATATGAGAGATAATTCAGGATTTAGAATTTAAAAGATATCTTTGCCCATTTTTGGTAAATCCCTAAGATTACCCATTTAATCATGAGTGGAAAATAAAATGAGAAAATTATTTAATACAAAGTTGCAATCACATGAGCCTACTGAGGTAATGTTTTCAATTTATTTATATAAGCAATTGCATTTTAAAAACATTCTTGTCCTACAAAAATAAAGTGAAAAATAATTCACACAATTTTAAATAAATAATTTCAAACACATATTTATCATGTGCAACTTGAACCCAGCCAAACCCAGCAGGCTGGGTCACAGACAAGTGAAATGTGGCTTCAGAGTACAAAATGCACGGTGAACATGATTCCGTTCCAAAGCAGCTTATAGCAACTCAGCTGACATAAAGTTTTTCTCATAAATTCCTTTTTACCTACCCCAAAATAACTAAATCTGTCCAGACTTGTCCCTCTTTGACTTTAAGCCAAGCTGTTTTCTTTGTTAATGGTAGAAAGGTGCTCTGACGTGTTCCAAATAAAATCTGAATGACAACTACATGTTTAGCCAATGACCAAATAGTTTTCTCTTACTAGAATATACAGTCCTGAGCACATTTTTGTACAAGGTTTTTGAAGTTTCTCCCTTCTTTGTGCCTCAGATAGAGAAACAAAACAAAATGCCCTTCCTTCTCCTGAAGCATTTATACCAAGACCATCTCAAATCAGTCACTGGTATTGATTGCTATAGGAGATCTGGAGTCAGCTAATTGCACTAATGGCTACAAATTTACTCTGCAGAAGGTAATGAGTGTTTTCAAACAAATCCATAGAAACAAAGAAGTCACAAGTCAAGCTATTCTACTACCATAGCCATTACAACACAAGCCTCTACAAATGTTTGAGAGATTCAGATGTAACATAAACTCAAGTCCTTTTCCACAAGTAGTCAAGGAATTTTGTGTGGGGGCACAGAATACCAGGTTGCTGCTCTACTCCAGTCTGAAGTGACATTCTTTTTACCTATAGTTCCCCAGCTGTTTTTATGGGAAGATCATCTTCTATATTTCCTCTCTAGAAATTAAAAAAAGATACCCTTATATGCAAAGGTTTAAGTGCTGGTACAAGATCCTGTGTAACTTTTTATGTGCCCATATGAGGCTAGAAATTTTAGTGCTGGATCAGGACACATGTTTAGGACATTTTGTGCTAACTAGCCAGTTTTTGTTAAGCTTAAGCCACTCATTTAAAATGCCTCTGTTTATAATCTATAAATAAAACATTAGCATCCCCCCCAGTCGAATAAATAGAGCTTTAATTCATGACTATGGATTGTGTGTATAACACCTAAGCTAACAAAGTCTTGTTGCCTTGACATTTTGCTCAATCAATGCTGCATATGTTTACATAGCTTCCCAGTTTTTATTATTCCCCAATAATCTCAATTTGGGTACACAAACCCATACTATAGTCATGTTCTTAACTAAAACTGTACTGTCCATTTGTCCTTAAAGTGACAGATTAAAATTTATATTATCAAGTAGATCAGAGAACTACAGCTATGAAAAAAAAATAAAAACCAATCCAAAACAAAAAACTAATACTTTGGACTAAGTTTAAGACCTTCTTGCAAAATAAAATGCATTGGCTGCTGCTAAGCAGCCTTGCATTCCAGCCTGACAGTCATTTCTAAGCCTAGTATGATAACTATCATCTTCTTACACAAATACTTCTGTGATATATGCTTCAAAAACAAGAAGCATCTCAGACTAGTTCTATTTTCTTTAAATAATTAAATTAAAAAAAAAAAAACATGAAAAAAAAGTATAATGCCCTAATGCCCTAAGCAAGGACAGATTTCCAAAAAGAAAAAAAAAAATCAACAACAACAACAAAAAACACCCACAAACATGTAAGTTACTGTGCAAAGTGCCTTATTTGCAATGAGGGAGAGGTAGCATCATTGATAAATGCAATGCACTTTCTGACTTCACAAAAATATGGAAGTCTTATAAACATGTATTTGTTAGTTTAGGAGTGCTCATATGGAATTCAGAATCTTTTCTGGCAGTTTTCATTAAGTCTAATTTTCTTGTATTTTTAGTTTGATGACCATTTTTCAAGCTTAAGCAACAACTTGCTTTTGTAGTGTTCTGTGACCTACAGAAGACAAAACCCAATACCTGTTATCAAGTATTAAAATAAATACAAAACACAAAATAAAAATTGGAACCTTCATCCACTTTGGAATACGTAGTTCTGTTACAGAAGATTTTAAACAAGGGATTCACTCCTGTAGAGGTGAAACACAGAAAATCCCTTTTGTAAGTGGAAGCCTTACCTGAGTAAGGAATCTAGGGCAACCCCCAAAGTGAAGATGCAAAAGTTTTTTTTTTTTTTTAACTTTAAGCTATAAATAAAATAATTTATATAAATAAATAAATAGATGAATATTTTATAACTCAGCAGATCGCTCTTTCAGTAGTAGTGTGGGGTTGATATCTTCCATTGCTGTGTTTGAGGTACTAACATTAATAGTTGCCTCCGTGGGTTCAGGATTTAAGACATGGAAAGCAGTGAAAGGACAGCCTTTCACGTTGTTGCAGATGAGCTTCTGTAAGGAGGCAGTATTGATTATTTCAAATCCCACTTTTCCACCAAATGTGCTGGGCTTCCAGTACTCTGGGGAACAGATAGCGTTTCCCATCAGTCCTTTCAGAGAGAATGGTGCGCCGATTTCTACCATTGTTTCGCCAAAGATGGCACCTGGTCGTGGCTTTTCTACAAGGAGGCCTGGATACAGCTCCATAGCATCTATGTCTCCATAAAGTTCTTCCAGTTCAGCAGCCATTTCTTTTTCTCCTGTAATTATTGATGAATAAACACAGTAAGTGGAAAAGTCCTGTTTTCATGGCAACACCATCCTGCTGAAGTTCAGAAACAGGATTGAAGGCTTCTGTTAGCCATTTTAAAGACAAGAGCACTCGTTTATGAAGGATTAAAAACTGTTACCTGTAAGTTCTTCAAATGATTTAAATGGTTTCAACATGAAGCGTTTCCTGTACTCATTCAAGGACTGGTATCTCATTTGTCTGCTTTGGTCAATTGAAGCCTTTGCTACTTTCTGTACTGCAGCAGGAACATTTTTTCCACCAGCAACCTATTCAGTAAAGATGAAAAGTAATAAGATCTCCAGATAAAAGTTATGAGGAAGTTGTGCCTTTATATAGTTTTGGATAGATTTATTGCACCACTGGTGCAACCCCCAAATTGTTAACTTGAGATAGTACCTACCCTGCCAGCACTTTGCTTGGAGAAAGATTTCACCATATGGGAAAGGCCGTGTTCCAGCATTATGGAGTTGTTGTAGAGGAACTGCTGGAAAGTGTACTCCTGGTCATGTATTTGAAAAGTGTCAGGCAGAAGTGGGTGCCAGTGATAGAGGGTATTGAATTCAGCTGCAATTCGGTTCTGGTATTGGAATCGCTGGTTGAACAGAAGCTCAGGATCGAACTTGAGTTTGAAGTGGTAGCCACTCAAGTGTTGCACGTAATCTTCAATAACAATCTTGATTGTCTCTCCTGTTGGAGAAGGAAAAAGGACACAATATTGGTACTGATTCCCTGAGAAACACTAGGGAACCCTATCTCTGAGAGAACATGCCATTTCTAAACTCTTCTGGAAAAAATATTATAGGGATCAGGACAGCAAACACTCCTCAGCATTCTCTAATAGTACAGAGAGAGATTCATGTATGTTATGTGACTAAAAGTACGGGTTTGAACAGTACTTAAGAGCCCAAGTTTTTGGCTGCGGCAGACAAACTTTTTTTCCCCTTATGGCTTCCTTCACTCTGGTCCCCTCAAGCTACACTTACATTTATTTTCCACAGAATTTGCGGAAAAGCATACATTAGTATCAACATGGTGCTTGGTCATAATATGCTATCTAGGTAGGGGATAACAAGGAAAGCTAGTATCTGAAAGTAACCTCTCAGCTTCTGAGCTGCTTAAAACAATTTTCTTTTCTTGGTTTACTGTTTCATCCACGATTTGGGCACAGTCTTTCCAAACTTAGTATGTGACAACATTAACAGATGAAATACCACTTAGCAGACAATTAGACGGGAGAAGTATGTAGAATAACATTTTATGTAGCTTCCTGAACTTTAGACTTAACGACAGCCTATCTTAAAGCATACCTTAACTGACCCAACCCCAGAAGAGAAAGAAAGGAAAAATTCCCTGGGAGCAACTGAGGTCATCTAGCCTCACAGGCCTCCTCTCTGAGAAATGAATCTTAGCTTCCTATCTTTTCACTGTTTTCAGTTCTGTTTCCCTTAAATAAGGGAATTAAGTATCACTAGACTCAATTTTCTTCAGTTTTGGTATTTAACATAGCAGGAGGCAGCTGTATTTTAATGTAATTCCAGTGATAGGTCATGAAGGCTCAGATTTATGCCCTCATAGACCAATTAAGTAACAGTTTTTCCTCTTACTAGATCTACTGCAGCTGCAGTACATCACAGGTAGAAACATAAAGCTCAACAGAACATTTGAATTGCATGTAGTAGAAGTGACACTCACCTATCAATATGAGTCTAGTAGTTTGGAATAACTGCTCATCATCCCACTCTGGATGCTCCTGTTTCAGGATGTCACAGACCCGATTGTGCTCTCTCAGCCATATTGTAGCATACATCATTAAACCTGGGACCAAACCAAACACCTCCTGCCCGACAGAAAACTGCAAGTGTTCAGGAACATGAGGAGGGTAGATCATCTCTGCCTGAGTGTCCTTCACTGTGGGTGGATACATTTCCCCATCGATCATCTGCCAAGGAGGGCACACAGGAGGAAGGGAGAAAGAACAGGAGAGTCATAAGCTATGATACTTATGAGCTACGATGTGTTGACTCTGTTAGCGCTGACTTAAAGCAAGCAACACTGCAAGCAGAGCACTTATTTTAAGAAATGTCATCTAATAAAAAGGTGGGAAGATAAGACATACCTGGTATTTTAGCTTTCCATCCTTGAGAAGTCTCAGTTTAAGCTGTCTCTCCAGAGTCTCTCCATAAATGTGATTCAAGTCAACCTGTAAAATAAAAGCATTTGCAACATGAAGACAAGCTACATTTTTTGCTATTTTAGGATAGGTCCTACTTCTGTGGACGCCTATACGAGTTCATCCCTTAAATGTTTACCTTTTAATTATAATATTGTTACCTTATAAGTATCACACAATGATATTTAAGATGGAGCCAAATTATTTCCTGGCAACTGGAGCAATCACTGTTTAAGTTTTTAAATTGGACTGGCAATTTAAGAGAACTCTGTTTAGAGTGTCAGCAGCTTTTTATTATGCAGGCAGCTCTTTATATACACAAATGTTTTACAGTGTTCTGTTTTAGACATACACACAACATTCATATTGAAAAATTCTTTATCCAAAGGCTGTCTGCTTTGTAGATAAAGATCTTAACATTCAAATTGGCTTTTGAAGTTCTTTTTAATTAAGTCTCTTCAATTAGCAGCACACATGAGATACAGTAAAGTATCTCTGCAACTGAGGGAAAGAATCCAACAGAGTAGTTCTAGACTCATTAGACCTAACATATTTAGCAAAAGCAGATTCTTGGGGAAAAAAAAAAAAAAAGTCATAGCCCTCACTGTACAGAGCTTTTAAAGAGAATTATATGAGATACTATTCAGTCACCAGAGTTTTGCCTTCCCCCTTCCATAATGTCCTGATTTGTTGCATGACATGTTGAATGGTATATATACTCTTTGTACATTCTGACTACCCGTAAGGTATCATTCTAGCTGGTTAGTAGCTCCTAAGAGCTAAGTGCTGTGTTCGAGTTACAGAGCTATGATCTTACCCCATGGCCAAGAGCTTTAGTGAAACCAGGTCCTTTCTTGTGGTCTGTCTTAAAGAACTGATGAGTAAAGTGTTGGGCAAAGAATGTGAACATCACATTTGTGCCTTGTGGGTCAGGAATAAATTTTTTCCGCAGCAAAAACTTCTCCACAATTAGCTTTGAATCTGGGAGCTCTTTCTTACCTACAAGGAAAATAAAATCTACTTATAGTAAAGTGAGATGTTAAAGACAGCTATGGTTAATACTTAATTCTGTTCCTAACAACAAAACAGACTTACTATTTTCAACTTATTAATGCAGGATTCAACAATGAATGCCAGAATGGTTATCTTTAAGGTCATTACACAATATGCTATACATGATTATTCTCAAAGTCAACTACACTGTTAAAAAGTTGTAGACAAGCTTGCCTGTTAGTGTTTTCTAAGACAAAAAGATAAATAGAAATTTCATACTAGAAATGAATGTTATGCATCTGTTTTATTCCTTACCTTTAACACCCATTGGTGTCGGACAGTCACGTCCTACTGGGGGAAGGCTTCTTGTGTAATAGGAAAGATTGGAATAAGCTTCCCAGTTTTTGTAATTATAGTCACTATTGTAAGTTGGTGGGCTGTCAATCAAATGTGATCTTGCTGGAAGAGAGAAAAAAGAAAAATATATGTATTTGTTTTTATTTTAAAACTATACCTTTTAGTCTCAAGAAGTAAGTCACATGGCCAGATTGTTTCCATATATTTTGCCAGCAGTTGCATCGACAAATTCCACACATATAGTCCCATTTAACTTAAGTAACTGATGGTGGCTGAATAACAGGAATAGGTTCTGAATTAGCAATTGAATCCAACTATTGAAATTTGCACCAAATGGCTCATGTTATGCTATATGCTAGCAAAATCCTAGATTTTATCACTGATGAGAGCAAAATGCATTTCCGTCTGAAAGCACATTTCATATGAAGTGTGCAATACGCTGAAATCTTAAGTTTTGTTTAGAGTGTTTTTACCTTATTGCATTTTAGCTTGCTACTTGTTGAATAAACTGATCAAGTAGAGTATTCTGGAGTCCTACAAGTAGCTCCTGCCAGTTAAGAGTATGAGAAAGGAGAAATTATACTTACACGTCAAGACGTATCTCATAATAGTATCTCTTAAGAAGGGGATGTTGTTGATGATGTTCCAGACTCCTTTGAAGTGGGTGAGAATGTAGTGGACAGTATTTGGCGTAGGTTTCAATGTTAGTTTCAGCCACGTGAAGAATTCCGCTGTGAGCACAGATGGAAAGATTGTAAATTAGCTATTAAGAATAACCTGCAATTCTGGAATTGAATTCTCTAAGTTCATTTCCATGAGAATGGATCTAAGATACTTACGTGTTGTACAATTTTCCCCATAATATCCTGTCCTTGTGCAGTCACATTCATACTGGTCAAATCCTGTTGTCATGCATACTCCTCTGTTCTGACATGGGTTTGAGCAGCAAGGATTGGCTAGAACAAAATCAAATATTCTGATTAAAATAGTGTCTTTATACCTAGATCAGTGTTCTCACCGCACTGAATGAAGTTTCTGGATGTAGGTTGACAGTGCCCTGAAGTTTAATGTTCACTGGGATGTCAACAGAATGAGTATGCGCTCACACTAGACTTTAGACAGCTATGGGTAACAGCTAACAACAAGAACTAGGAATTTGACAGTGTGGACTGCGACGAACGTCTCAGAGCGTTTGTGCTACCTCACACAGCTCAGTGGAGGCCTGACATCCTTCCTACCGTACTAAAGTATTCTAGAAACCATAAAAAGTACAAGATAAAAAAATAAAATAATGAAAACCGTTCTGGATTTCCACCTGGAAACCTACACCCCGTGACCACCCCTAGGCTGCAAGCGTAGCAGAGCCCCTTGGAAGCTCCTTCGCCCGGGACAGCGGGGCCGTGATGCGGGCCCGGCCGGCCGCCAGCCGGCCGCCAGCCGCCCGCCACCGGCACCTCACGGCCGCCCCCGGCCCGGCCCCACTGCGCGCCGCTTTCACCCGCGCCACCGCAGCCGCTTCCCCGGCTGCTGCCGGCCCGGCGGGGACGGGACGGGACGGGACGGATCGGGTCGGATCGGGTCTCACCTGCGTGGCCGGCAGCCAGGAGAGCGAGGACCAATGCGCAGGGCAGGATCATATCCCGGCGGGGCTCCGTGGTGCTGGTGCTGATCGGGCTCTGCGGATGCTCAGCGCCGAGGACCCAGTGCTGCTCCCAGGTGAGCACCCGCCTATTTATCCCGGGCGCCGTGAGTCACCACTCCTTCACTCCCCCGGGCCGCCGCAAAGTCACGAAATTGGGAATTTTTGGGCCCCGCCCCGCCGCCTGCCGCTGGGCCGACCCCGGGCTGGGCCGAGCCCGCTGTGGCCGGGCGCCGAGGGCCGGCAGGGGCGGGCCGGGCCGGGCCGGGCCCGGCAGGAGCCGTCCTGCTGCCCGGCAGGGGCCGTCCTGCTGCCCGACGGGAGCCTCCCGCTGCCCGGCAGGGGCCTCCTGCCCGACGGGAGCCTGCTCCTGGCCCTCAGGGGCCTCCCGCTGTCCGTCGGCGCCGCCGCCCTCCCCCGGCCCGCGGTCCCGAGGCCCCCAGCGCCCCCGTTTCCAAGCCCGGTTTCCGAAACGCCTCCTGCACCTGGCCGGGCCCAGGCGTGTCGCGGTTAGTGAATAGTTTGTGTACACAGTAATAGGCCATCCTGGATGTTCTGGAGAGGGGCACGAAAATCCGTAATTGCATGATTCTTCTGGCATAGCAAAAGGTGTGTATTTTGACATTAATTTTAATTTCTGTGCTCACAGACACACATACACGCGTGTGTATGTATATGCAGATAGCATGCTACTGGCCTTGGTCACACTCTCGGCTGCCAGCAGCGTGTATGTGCATCTGCAGTAGCTGGGTGCAAGTCACGACTTCGTACAGGTTGTGCAAGGGCGGTTCAGCTTCTCAGGTGTGAGACGGGGATCTTCTGCTCCCGCATCAGGAGCCAGACTGACCAGCTGCAAAGCACGGGTGATGTTCAGGGTGTACAAAAGGGCAACACCATAGATCGAAGGTCTGGCTTTGTAGATTTTGTTTCCATTTTACACTGTTCCTGGTGTGTCTTACATGTAAGACTTCATTGCAAATGTCAGATGAGCGAGGTGTTACTTTTTAATAAGATGTGTAGGAAGCTGTAAATGCAGAAAGTATTTCTAAGGTGTAGAACCAGCAATGCTTAGGGGAAAACTGAATGAGTTGTGTGCTAGAGAATTATCTCTGAAATGATAAAACATTACTGAGGGATCTGGAGAACCCTGGGGATAAGGGTAACTTATGTTGGGTAAAGTTTTGATTTATTAGAAGTAAACGACATGCAAACGGAGTAGAACTTCAGTATCAGGAGAGGACACTTGTCCTTGGCAAGGGGCATTTGTCACATCTGCCAAACCGGTGAGCGCTTCTTCGCCTTCCACCCTACTCCTGCAGATGCAGGCTGGAGGGAGGGGGGCAGCCTGGGCTGCAAGCATGGTGTTGATGCTTCTCGGACAGGGCACGTGGTGAAGCACGGGCTGTCGTTAGGTCTGATTTCTGCTGGGAAAGGTCATTTGTGCAGCTGGTGGCTGTGGTGCAATTGGAAGGATCCTTCAGCTCCTCTCACGCATTGAAGCAAGATGATGGAAAATCAAGGGGATAGGATATTGCTGTTTTTCCGAAGGCTGCCCTTCACCCTCACGTATTGTTTTAGGATTCCCTGTAATCAAGGTCATGTGCTGGAATGGGATTTATCCTTAAAAATAGGTTATTTTGCTGTGTCAAGACTCACCACCAGGTGGAGATTTTATGCTCCAACTAACAAATCCTCTATTTTTTTTTTTTTAACATACAAATTCTCATTGAAAAAAAAAACACCCACCATTATTTTTACTTTAAAGATAGTTGTTTTAAATATCCTCAGCTCCAGATGAAAGCAATCACTGGAACGTATTAGGTTCCTCAACCTCAACATTTTCTTCCTCAACATTTTTACTTCAGTTGAAACATCTGGAGGCTGTGATTCGCTTGTTTCTGTTTCCATTCCAGGTTGCATATGAAAGGTTGAGGAATGTATATAGAATATGTATTGAATTCACGCTTTGCTGGGGTCAGTTTATTGGTTCCTATAGGCCAGGTCTCAGGAAAACACTTGGAAGAGACACAGCCATCCGTAGTAACCTCAGTAATACCACCAGAAGGGTGGCAAAGGGGAAAATGTACCCCTGCCTTGGTGCTGTTCCATTTTTGCCCAGGCTCCTGAAAATCTAGAGTAAGTTCCATTGATCTGGGAAGAATGATTTTTCTGGCGTGACATTTCTGTGTCAGGGAGACGGAGGTTTGGCAGAGCGGGAGATTTTGCCCATTGCGTGTCTTTCTTGCAAGTTTTCAAAGCATCATTTCCCTCCCCCCCCCCACCCCCCTCTCCCCGGTTATTTTCATTCATTTTATCTGTAGCTATGGTTCAGTGTGAAAAATTAGGAAAGGCTTCATTTCTCGTTGGGGATATTTGCACCCATGAAGTGAATTTCAGCTTTCCCATTCTGAGATGTTTCTTAACAGTTACCAGTGGAAATTACATCATAATTGTATACATAGTGGAGTATAAGATAATGTAGATTTTTGCCCCATATTGGTAGGTAGAACCCCACCTGACCTATTTTTGACAGCTCTATTTAAAGAAGAAGGTGTCTGAATGCAGTAGGATTCATTGAATATTACTGCCCCCTTCTGCTGAATGTTTGTTTCCTATCGCATGACATGACAGATGATGACCCACAGCTAGTTCTTGTTCTTCCTGCCATTTAGATGGTACCTTATTTTCAGAGTAAGCTCTAGCAAGTCAATCATTTACAATCCAAGCCACATACAGTGCTGTTTTGTAACCAAACTTCATAAGGTGAAGCTGTCATTAGGAAACTAAATAAAAGACAGAAAAAAAATAATAAGTAACTTCACTATAAAAATAGAAATGCATAATTTGAATTTTTGTTCTTCCAAAATTTCAAACTGTAGCTATTAAAAATGGCTACAAATACAAATACCTGCACTAGCAGATTATATTGTGCTGTCAAAAGAGATGTTAGAAGATGACTTTGCCATAAGATGAATGGGAATGACATGGCCCTGTGGGCTTCCACGGTGAGGAACTAACCGCACGGCCGCACGGCCGCATGTGTCACAGAAATGAGCTTGGCCGCGTGTGTCACAGAAATGAGCTCAACCAATTTGCTGGAAAAAAATAGAAGTAGTAAACATTGGGTGTTTATAATATTGCCAAGTTACGATCATAAATCACTTCCCTAAATTGGATTAGGAATCAAATATTGAAAATACTTTTAAAATGTCTTTTTGCTTGTCTGTTTTCTATCGGCCCTCTCATTCCATATGGTCTAGGAACTTAAGCTTTTTAAGGTGGGGGCGATAGTTTATTCTTATTTTGCATTGTATTTGGTGAAAATAATGAAAAGCAATCTGCCTCTGAGTTACAGACCTATTAAAATTATAGTGAATGAAAGGATTTTGGTGCATATCCTATAGAATCCCCAGGAAAACTGTTTTTTAAAGGCAAAACACACGCTCCCATTTCATTCATTGGACGCCGTCAAGTGGAGGTGAACAGCATGAGTAGCTGTCTGGATGCCAGGATGATTTTGACTTCTGCCATTTTCACCTGCATGGTGGGTTTGGTGGATTTTCTGGTCACTTCCAAGATGTGACAGGTAGCAGAAAGGCTCTGTCCAGTTGGGAATGTTCTGGAGAGAGATCATTAAACTCCAAAGACCGCACATGTTCCCTAGTGAGGTGCTGATAAAGTGAGCTGGTCATCTCCACTTTAATGAACATGCAATATTTTTATAAAAGAATAGGTAGACAGTCAAGTAAAGCTACGTTTCTGTTCATAATTACAAAGATCCATGTCAGAACATTAACAGCTTTATGTTCATCAGGAGCTCAAAATGTACCTTAATGTATCTGCTGCTCCAAATGAAACACAGTGTTTGTGACACATGCACAGAAACATGAATCAAATATTTATAGGCACTCAGCAAACTGTAATGAAACAAAATGTATTTTTTTACTAACCATTGTTTGCCATTACAGGTTTCTAATAAAGTAGAAAAGCAGGCCAACCAATAGGTCATGTGGATCCATGCAATACATGGTAAGAACATAGCTTAAAACAAAGACCTGTTGTATCAGCTGGTTCCAAGGAGTAAGCTGTATTAAAGCCAGAGGGGCTGGTTTGCACTTAAGCGGGCAGCGAATTTATCCTCAAGCCTTTTTAATATGTTTCAAATGTTTTCCCTTCCCTTGTGATTGTGGGAATCTCATCGTCATGTTTAATAGCACAGTAATTTCCTGGCAAGCGGGCCAGTTTTATTTCTTCAGTCTGTACTTTTCTGCTCTTTTATTGCAAAACGTGCCCAATCTGAAGCTCGCTATCACCAACAGTTTGAATATGTTGTAGCCGAAGCAAAGACACCCTCTGGAGATGGTGGGTACAAAGATACGATAACAAATCTGGATGTTCTGAAAATGTTCTTGAAAATAGAAGGACACAAGAAGGAAGTCTATGTCTTTAAGCTTCTTTTGCTGCCTCCTGCTAATCAGGAACGTGTTCACAGAGATCTTTGGTTATGTATTTGTTTGAAACTTTCATGTAATCACCCGTGGGTTTGTCTGGCCAGCGTTGCCAGTTCTCTGTCTCATCTTCTGTTTTCTCCTGGAGTGTCCTGGTCATTTGTGTCCTGGTTTCACTGGGACCCTTAGGCTCTGCTGGAAAACAAAAATACTCAGTTGCCTTGTTTTAAAACAAGGGAGGTTTATTTATTTTTCCAGGAAAATCATGGTAAAAACACACTTAATTTGTGGAGCTTCTAGACTAGAAATTTTGCTATTGTCATCTGGTACTCCAAAACAATTTGTGCCAGTGAAAACCATGCGTGAATGGAAGGTATGTGAGGTCTGGCACATGAGTGGCTGTGCTCCGAAGCAAAATACCATGGACAGTGGTAGAAGCATGGGGAAGAGCAGCTCACATGGGCTCTGCCTGCTGACAGACCTGTGTTGCGGAGAGAAGGAACACAAGGTTGAGGGGGGAGGCCATTAGATGGAGTGAGCATGGGCATTGGGATTGCTTGGGAAAGTGGGAGTATGCCTTAAATCCAAATCAGTTGTTTTCTTCAGGAATTTTCCACAGAAATATGGTAGAAATGATGGGTAGGTGGCACAAAAAGCTACTGCAGATTTAGGCAAGATCTGAGCAAGTTTGGGCCCTAATTTACTTTTATTTGTCTTCATGGAAGCTTACCTCTGCACTTCAGCTACCGAAGCTTGTGTTTTATTTGGAAGCCAAGAGGAGTTTGAGAGGATGCTTTCTAATATGGGAAAGTTGCAGTTTCTTTCATCAACATCTTCTCATATAACTCTTTCCTTGCTTCTTTTTTATCAATTGTTCTTGTTTTAATCTTCTGATATTCTGGACAGAATAGTTAGTTTTATTTAGTTAGTAATACTTAGTAAAATTAAGATGAAATGACTTTATGTCAAATTTAGCTAGTGAGATGAGGTGTGGAATGAGACACCTGTGCTCTTCAGCTTCATTGTGCTGCATCCTGGCCATTTTTTCCCAGTGCTGTCTCTTTGCTTTGTAATTTATTTGCCATTTATCCATAGTATAACACATCTATAGGGTGTCTGCATGCTTCTTGGTGCTTGATAAACAGCAATTTGTCCCAAAACTAGACAGAAAATAAACAAGAATTGCTCATTAATAACGGCTAAAATTTGAATCTCAGCCTTATCCAAAGCAAAGGTGAGTTCTCTACTTCGGGAGGTTACTAGACATTAAATTCATATTGCTTTAAATGAAAGTCAATCCACAAAGATTCAGCAACAATGGCTTCCAGAATCACGTGTTTTGTTTTTGAGCTGAAATGTATTAGACAGTATTGCTCTTTTCCTCATTTGCAAACTCGGTAGTCACAAATTCAGTCCTGCCTGACTAGTTCCTGAAAAACAAGCCCTAAATGACTTAAACTCAGCTCAAAGCACTCTCAGACGAACTTTTTCCAGGGAGTGGAGGTGAATGGCACACAGAACTGAATATTTTTATCCTATGGGATAGTTTGAGTTTGTGGCAGAGGTTGACCCTGGATATTTCACCCTCACTGCGGCAGAGGTTGACCCTGGATATTTCACCCTCACTGTCCTATTTTCTTTAGGTGGCAATACTTTTAATTTCTTTTATGGTTGAATTTAAAGGAAAAGGCCATAAACATAAGCCATCAGTTTTTGGCAGCCACAATATGTCAGATCTATGGATATTTTTTAAATTCCAAATAACTTTTCAGAAGCCTTGTTTGGATGCACTTGACTGTGGGATTTTCTTCCTATTTGAACTGCACCTATTACACAGACAGTATTTTTCATTGTTCCTTGAATGAAGGAAAACAAGTTTTCCTTATTGACAATCAGCTACCAAAGCACTGATCTTCTCTGCTGTTGTGATTTGGTTCTCTGGTGTTTTTTTAGCAGTCTCCGTTTTTTCTCCATGTAGCCTCCATATGTTTTGTATTTCCTATGTAGACATTTGATCACAGTTAGCTGCAACAAACACGTCATGAGATTTTGTAACTCTCTTACATAAAGAAGCATCAGCTGACAGTTTGTCTGCTTTTTGTCATCTCACAAGAAGGCTGTAACTCATATTAGGGTAATTGCTTGTGTTATTCCATTTATAATAAGCATTTTAGATCAAAACAATCAGAAGGTTATCTTTCCATGGAAAATCCATCCATAAAGAGTAGATTTGCAAAAAACTACCTTCCTTATTGCAGATGCTGAAATTTGCTTTTAGCTACTTCCTACTTAACTTTTAGTAAATTCTTTCATTCAGTCTCACGCTCTTTTGTTGTCCAGCTGAAAGCTGCTGTTGTCACACAGCGAATACCATACTTTGTAATTTTCCACCGCTTTCCAGCACACTGATACTAAACTGGATAAAGGAAGCTGTAGTAGGCTTTATTGAGTAGAAAATAATTTCAGCATAATGCTTTTATACATAAAACCTCTTCAGGTAATAAAGATTTTTTAGGTTTATTCACGAATGCCTTTTTTCATTCACTTTTGAGAAAGTAAACATTATTTCTGCAAAGAAACATATTTTTTTTTTCCACCAGAGCATTTAGCAGATATGTTTATAGCAGTGCAGAAACTCTTGTTATGTCTAGTAACTATTATTCTGCAAGGTTTTGTAAGGTTTCCGGAGACTTAATGGCTTCATAAGGTGAGCTGCCTTTAGTTGCTAAAAGAAGCCCATAGATCTTGTAGATACAATGTTCTCAGGTGAGTTCATCAAATGCTTACATATAAGAGCTAAATACGGAGCATGATACAAATGCTCTTTTTGTCGTGTCGCTGAAAACTATGCATTTGTTACATAGATGAGTATTAGATCTGGGAATTTTCCATCATTTACCAAAGGGAAAAAAGGGGGGATAAAGCAGCACTTCAGCATAAGCTATGTAAAATGAACCCTGCTAGGGTTTCCTGTATAGAAGATTGAATCTAACTCCACGTAAAACATTTATCCACATATGTACCTATATATGCTACACACTCCATATATATAACTATATGTAACTATAAATTATCTGTAATTCACAGACTAATATGGCCAGTCTCTCAAAACCCAAAGTTTGCAGTGCCTTAGTGCATGCAGCTCATGTACCTCTGCGGGGGGCACATGCCCAGGGATGCGGGGCTGCCTCACTCGCAGGCTGGGGGCTGCACAGAGTGCTGCACTTCTGTGGGCACCAGGAGCTTGCACAGAGGGATGGGCTCATTAACCCCACTGCTTCATTGTGAAGCCCTGTCCCTAACGCCATGCTTATTGGAAGCACTGGGACGGTTTTTACAGTATTAAAGGCTGAAGTGTAACGTCTCAGTGCGGCTTGCCTTTCTGTTAGCCATGGAGCAGTTTTCATCGTGGTCTGATATATCACAGAATCACAGAATCAATCATTAAGGTTGGAAAAGACCTTCAAGATCATCTGGTCCAACCATCACACACCTACCAGTATCACCCACTAAACCATGTCCCTAAGCACCACGTCCAACCTTTCCTTGAATGCCCCCAGGGACGATGACTCCACCACCTCCCTGGGCAACCCATTCCAATGCCTGACCACTCTTTCTGAGAAGAAATGTCTCCTCATTTCCAACGTAAACCTCCCCTGGTGCAACTTGAGGCCATTCCCTCTACTCCTACCACTAGTTATCTGTGAGAAGAGGCCACCCCCAGCTCCCCACACCTTCCTTTCAGGGAGTTGCACAGAACAATAAGGTCTCCCCTGAGCCTCCTTTTCTCCAGACTAAACAACCGCAGTTCCCTCAGCCACTCCTCACAGGACTTGTGTTCCAGGCTCCTCACCAGCTTCGTAGACCTTTGTGTGAAGCTCACAAGTGAACAGCCGTTGTGACAATTTACACATACAGTGCAGTAAGGCAGACTTCTCATTAGGGTTCTTGCAATCCTGTATTACAATCCAGGATGGGACTTTGGTGATCAGCAGCAGAATCCCACGAGATGGATACACCTACTGTCTCTCTAACAGCCTTCTGTGGAGATTTACTTCGTTGCAACTTTGTGGAAGTGTGAGCTATCCTCAGCTTGTCCTCCACTTTTCAAACACCACTTTGCAAATATTGCAGATGCTTGCCTTGACACTGCTGTACTTACTGTGACCTGCAAATTAATTTTAATGTAATTCTGTTGAGGGATGCAGTATGCTCTGAGAGCCTTGCTAAGTAAGCACATGCCATGCTGTGTGGAGGCAGCTCAGCTCTGCAGGCTCTTGTTGTCAGCCTTCACTCAATGCCCACACAGGAAGGAGCCATCAGGCTGTACATCTCATTAAGGACTGGATGTGGATTAAGCTGCTGATGTTAAGATGTTAAGTTGATTAAAACTGACTCTAGCTCCTCACAATGAAGTGGCTGGAGGAGTCACTTGGTGTCAGCCAAAAAAAATGTTCCATGACACAGACCTTGTGGCAGCACGCTGTGATGGGCAGCGGGCTGTGTGGTCACAAATTACAGTAGTAGCTGGCAGTGGGCAGGTTCCTGAAGCAAGTTGTGCTCCAGGCAGGGTGCCCAGTGCCAGCTCCCCAGACTCCCAAGACTCCCTTCTGATTACCTCCACCTCCAGACTTAAATCGGGAGTGTTTTCCAATATCCTTGCTGCCTTGCCACCCTCTGACATGTTCTTAGGGTTGAAAAAAGGAAAGAGAAATGAAGGAAGTAAAGGTCTGTAAAAAACCTCAGAGACCAGAGAAAACTGTTCCCCATGATCCTTTTCCTTAAAAGGCCTTTGGAAACTCCAGCCGGGTGGGTAGCTTGCTGTAATTATTCGTACTTAGCAGTGGGAACTGAAGGCACGCAGGAGCATATTGCGAGTTGAACTGCTCAGGTCAGAACAAGAAGTATAACGCAGGGCGATTCTGCCAGCAAAATGTAGGGCTCAGGAGAGAAAATCTGGAGAAACTGCTGCTTTCTTCAAAGTGAAATTAGATGATCGTGAAGGAGACATCACATCATGTTATGTCTTGCCAGACATATGACTCTAAGCAAAGGCAAATAATTTAGAAATTGTTCAAATGCTTTTATGCTTTTTAAGACGGCCAATTATGTAATGGCACCAACAACTGCCTGGCTCAGTAGGCTCAAAAGCAAGCCTCTGAGGGAAATAATGCCACAGTGATACTCATCAGGAAATAAAAACTCAGTGTTTACTCTTTTACTCTCTGAAGGTTTTTAATTTCTTTTCCCTAGAATTTTCAATTAAGGAAAACGTGTAACAATCAAAGTTATATAAAAATGGAAAATAATTAAGGAGGTGTAAACACTACAGTGGCTGTACTAGATGAGACCCATAGTCTATGTAGTGTAGTATCTGCAAGGGAAAATATCTGACATTGTTGGAATTGTATTATAGGTTTCAGCCTGTATACTGCAAAAGGAATGTCATCCACTTATAAATTCTATTTATGTTTGTTAGTGAACCAGAACACAGCAAATTCCATGGCTGAAATGCACTTTTTGCCTGTAGGACAGCACCTTTACAAAGAGCAAAAGACGAAAGGTCTATCTCCTGAAAGGATATTTTCTCAGAAAAGAGTATGTGCTCGTTTGATTCGGATAGAGCCAGCTTTCAGATGCTGAACTGACAGCATACAATTTAAAGGACTAGCTCAGGTCTAGCTGAAAATGACATTACTGTCAGTAAGAGGAATGCATATGATCCTGTGATCAGTTCTGATTATTGCACTCCACACATTATATCCTATATAATGAATTTTAATGGCATTTCTTTGTGGACCTGAAGTAACTGTTAATTTGGTATAATGTCGATGTGACTCAGTTCCCCTATTTTTCTATTTATCCAGTGGCTGTCACTAAAATATTTTTGTATTTATTTATCTTTCCAAGCCTCCAGGAAGAGAAGGTAAATCACATAAAGCCAGCTGAAAGCTTTTCATCTTGTCTTCTTCAGTTGTTTCCACCAGCTGTGGAAATGCTGTGCTGGTACCACTCTGTGCCTTGCTGTGGGCCAGGTGCTATCACTTACTGCTTCTCCTTATAGGTAGTTAATTAAGCAAGTGAGGGCTTTACAACATGTTATGGCAATGCATGTTATTTTGGGTCTCTGCTTTGCATGGTATTTTTCCTGGGACTGTTTTGGAGAGAGTTGCCAGAGACCTCGGGCCAGGCAGCATTGGCTTGAGACCAGGTTTGGAAGGAGCAGCTGAGCGCTGCCTTGGTGCCACCAGGGAGCTGCTTCCTGGGGCTGCCACCAGCTCCCCGAAGTGACTGGCTCTGACCACTGCCTTGTGGTGCGGGCTCTGGGTCAGAGAGTGGTGCTAGGGCTGCTGTCCTGCCGACTGCCTGCAAGGCTTTCTTCTCTGCCTGCAGCTCCTTGGAGTCGGGAGAGGAACTGTGTTTTGCAACAGACTGCAATTAAGAGTTTTAGCTCTTGCTAGGAGAAGAATGCCTGGCACCCCGTGGTGTGTGTCTTTCCTCTTGACTTGATTTTTGCAGGGAAGGGCTGTAGCTCCCATGCAAATAGCTTGCCATTGCCTTTGCTAACCACCGAGCACCTCCCGACGGGCTCCTCCACCCTCTCTCCTGCACTCGGTGAACTTGGTTGATTCTGGGTTAGGCCCGTTGGCACCTCAGGAAGCTGTTAATAGAAGCATGGATTTGGTGAGCAAGACCTTGTGAACTTCCTCCTGGTGAACTCATTTGAGACAACACTCCTGTCTGTACCAATTATTGCACAGTTTCACACAAAGTGGTTCTTAGGTTCTGTAACTTATCTCCTGGGGATTTGGAATGTTTATAGACTTTCCAGAGGGAATGAAAGAGGAGAAATGTCTTATGTGTAGAATCATTTCTTATTTCACTTGGCCAGCAAGAGTGATCACCCTCTTACCCAAGGCTCCTTGTCCTCTGCTTTTTAACGCAGATGAATGTAAATGACGTATTGGCAGTACTGTGAGAAGTCAAATATTGTCACACCATGAGCAATACTGAATGGAGAAAAAATCCCCTTCAAGTGCAAAGCACTTTGCACAGCAGGAATTTCTAAGTAATCTGGTAACATCCTTTTTCTCCTGCGCTGTGTATACCATGCTGTGGTATCAGCTGATGGTTACCCACTTCCAAACAAGTCCGTGCAGCTGCATGGGGATTTACATGGGAATGCTCTGGATACTTTGCCAGCACTGTCCTGGGATAGAATATTTCAGCATTTGCCAGTTACCTGGAAGTCCTCCTCAACACTAGCCAGCATGAGATTAATGTGGAATAAAGAACTGATGCCCAACATTGACATTTGGATAATTGAACTGCTGGGCTGACTGGGAGTGAAGGTCCTGCCTGTATGCAGAGCTCCATCTCCAGACTGAGGCTGAAGGGTTTCTTATGCTGCGACTGGTTTGTCAGCTTATGCCTTTTACCTGGGGAACCAGTTCCTTTGTAAAAGTTGTGCCTTTGGGCTTGCAGTCATCAAAAATAATGTTGATTGAAATAGAAGTGTTTCATTTTATACGCTAAACCTGTTTGGATTTCATCCAGGTAAAATCTCAAAATCTGCCCTTTGTAGGCTGTTCTGATGCCATTTGAATTAGGAGGTTAATTTTAGTCTTCCTTTTGCTAAGCTAATCCTTGTTGCTCAGAAGCTTTACTGAAATATTAATGAATTGTTAACTACTGTGGATTAAAAACAGCCTCTTTCACTTGGCATAGCCACATCCTTATCTTAAGGTGAATCTTCTTCTCTGACCCTGACCTTCCCATTTCATATAGCCATTATTTAACAATCTTTTTTTAACTACCAGCACCTGGGATCGATCAGTTGTGATGAGGAGGTGCTCAGTCCTGGGCTCTGATGCCCAAAGTCAGGCATTCCTGAACAGGAGCACTGCTAGGACAGGTTCAGAATATGTCTTAAATATATTGATCCCCACCACAACCGTATTCATATCCAGGTCTGAAAGGCAACCTTCAAGCTTGCCACAAACAGTGTGTTCCACATTTGCATTTTTGTTGTTGTTGTTGTTCAAAATGCATTGCACTGGTCTTTCCTGAGTATATGCTAAGGGTTTCCTTTTGACAGGAGCTGACCTCTGTAGTCCAGCCTGGCAGACAGACAAGCCCTTCTGCTCATTCAACGCATCTGTTGTAGATTAGAATTACGGCCCCTGGGGAGGTTTTTATGAGTATGGCTTATGTTTTTTTTAGTTGTTTGAATCGATGATGGAAGACAATGGGCTATTACCAAAATATGAAAAGCAGAAGCTGGACAGACAGTTCTGGAAGAAAACTTGTTGTTTTATATCCAAAAGCACATACAGAGCAGGAGAGCTATCATGGCATGGTCACACCACTCAGTTTCTCAGATACACCATGATCTGTGGCTGCAGAGCTTCCCAGCTGCTTGCATTGATTTCCATAAGGACCCCCTGGAAAACATTTCATTATGTCTTGCAGTGTAGGGAGGGTTTGAAGCTTCTCTTAGGCTGACAAAAGTCATGGAATAAGAATTGCCAATGTGTTTGATGTTAATTTGTGCCCAATTCAGTTGATAGATCTAATTGGCCAAGGGCTGATTTATTTGCTGGATTAAATGTGTAAAATAACTAAAATACTTTCTAAAATAACTCTCTGACCCTGCTAATTTGGGAACATGTGACATCGTTTTGTTGACTTCTGTTCAAAACAAAAATCTCCTTTTCTTCCTTCTTCTAGTTTTTGCTCTCATCTTTTTCCAGTGAGAAGAAAAACTGAAAATGCCTGTTTTGAGAGTTAGTGTGCGTGCTGGGTGCAGTGGGCAAAGGGAAAACCTCTAAACAAACAAAACCAACTCAGAATTATGCTAACCTCAAAAATAAAAGATAATAATTAACAAGGTAAATGACACTAAACAACAATAAATCCTCTGTTCAGTTACTGAACAAAGTATCATTATGCAAATTAGATTGCAAATTTGCCTGGATGTGCAAATCACACAGGGAATGCATCCCAAAGTAATCCACACAAATTCTGCGGTAGTGATAGCCACCTTTCTTGTTCTCTGAGTTCACACCTCCTTTTGTCTCTATGACGTGACATGGTATGGGAGTTGGGTGAGACGGTTGTTTGCCTTCTCCAGTTACAAGAACTTTCCAGCTTGTAGAGGTTGTCAGAAACCCCCACCTCTTCAAAAGCTTGGGGATTATGGTGAGCTGCAAACTGCAGCACCAGGTTATTCCTGTGTGGCTGGGATAATGCCTTCAGTTCAGAAACTGGACTTAATAAATAAATGGTATGGCCAGTTCATTGGTGTTTCACCAAGAGATTGTGGGTGAAAGCTTAGCAAGACTGAACGAGATCATCATTTCGCAGCTTCTTCAATTGTCTTCCCACTTCCTTTTCGAAAAGGAAAAATGTTGGTTTTGAAAACATTTCCCAACTGAAAATGCACAGCAAGTTGCGCTCAGTTGGGTGTGTACACATATATGATTCAGATCCCCTTTTGCTGAAATTCATGAGAGCATACAGGTAGTAATAAGTCATGAATAGCAATGTACACATATCCCTGCTTTTGTCTCTTCCCTCAGGTTCTGAACCCAATATTTTCCTTGCTGGGTTTCTTGTTTTTTTAATATATATATTTTCCTAACTCAACTGGGTAAATATGCTGAAAGCTGAATACAGTATATCTTAGCATAGCAAATCAAAATAAATTGTAAAAAAAAAATAACAGAAAAATAGTATCAAATTAATTATCATTTCTAGGAGGGGACCCAAAGATTAGCTGATAGTCCCCACAGAGATTGCTGATCTGCTTGCCAGGAAATATAGTTACAGAGGGCTGATTAGAGTAGGATCAAACTGCATTCAGGTCAACACAATCCATCCTGGTTTCACTCTAGGAACCAGTGCAGTGAAATTTTAAATAAGATAGCTTTTTACATTTCTCATACTCATTTTGGATGTAATAAATAATAAATTAATTGGTAAATAAAAATAATAAGGCTTTCCTTTGGCATATCTGCTTTTTCAAATGATGATGATACTTGACAAAGGATGAGGTTTGGGTATCTGGGGATCCACCGTACGGGCATGGTATGTGCTGTTGGGTCTGGCCAGGCATGTTTCTGCACATGCTTCTCGCAATATCTACTTGAGTTTAAGAATGGTGACACCTAGACTAACTGGTCAAGAGCCCAACACATCTGTGTAGCTTTTCAGGCAGCCAGATTGAGAGAGAGGTGTTTGAGCAAATCATACAGACTCACAGATGTTTGGCAGGACAGGGGCTAACCATTGTCAGCTCCCGAAGGTACCAAAGGCATAGCTGGAAACCCCTGTCTGTGGCAGATGAACGGAAGGCCTATGGTGAAGAGTCAGTAGCCAGTGTCTCTTGTGCTCTATGTCATTCAAGGTGACCCAGCTACACGACCTAGACACATGTTTCTTGGTGCATGAAAGCTGATCACACACATCTTAGTGCTTGTGATGCTGTGGGCATAAGGGTGTGAATGTGAGCAAATGACATCGGCTTTACTTTAGAACAAAATCACCTTCCCTGTCTGTAAGCTCTTACATCAAGTTTTGATCTATTGTTACTGTGATGCTATTTCTTACACACTTCATTTTCCAAGGACAGCAGCAGTTTTTCACACGTTATTTTGGTGACTGGTGCTTTATAAGACTTCAAATTTGAAAGAAAGAAATGTTTTATGTACTAATTATTCAGTGTTATTTATTATTTGCGTTACTTCACCAAATCTTAAAATGCCTTTCAAAAAGCTTCTGTGAAATAGTAGTTCTCATTGTGGTGTCTCACGATAGCTTAAAAATGGGAAAGCTAGGCACAAAATGAGGTTGATCTTGTGAAGTACTTTGATTTAAAAATACCTTGTGAATATCTGCATTGAGACTGGAATGACCTTGTTGCCAGGCTTTATACACAGGATTGTGATGAGGAAAAGTGGGCAGTGATTAATGTGCCATTGTGATGGTGTGTATAATTTTTAAAGTCCATTAATTTAACATGGCTTTGCTGATTGATTAATTAATACTGACTTTGATTGGTGTTGCTCTAAGGAGCCACAAATCTCTTTAAGGGTAAAAAACATAGGAGTTAATGCAAGTGAGATCCTGCTGGAAAAGCTTTAAAACAGAGAAAAAAGTAAGTGTGAGATTGTTAAGTGGGAGCTACTAACATAAAACCTAGAAAAAACATTATGCAGGTGTATGTGTTATGGTACAGGTTTTTGTGATGCTTCTGCTGCTGTTTCAAGTTGTGGCCATTCAGTTTAGAGGAAGGTGGAGATCCACCTATCCATTTCCATAAATCAATTGTAGACATTTATGTTCTGCATTTAGGATTAGAGAGAGTTACTTACAGAGATGTGCGTTCTTAGGAGCAAAATCATTGCTACCGGCTATACAGATAGCATAAGAACATATGGGTCCCTTGAATGTTCTCAAATCTTGATCTCATCACAGTCTCAATGCTTCTCTTGTTTGTGACCAAGCATCTCACTTATCCTAACAAACCATGGAAAAAATAAGGGGGGGTTATTGGGAAGTGAATATTTTTTAAGCTTATTTCTTCTTTATCTCAAATGTCCATGCTTGCCTTATTTTGGCAAGGCACTGGGTTATCGTATTAAACTTTATCAAAGATATCCTTGAAGAAATGTAACAGCTTGGATAAATGAACTAGTTCTTACAGGGCTGGAAGAAGATGAGTGACTTTGAAATTGAAATTAGGTCTTTGCCATAAGCCGCATATGTAACCTGGGGAGAATTGTTCAGACTTCTGTGCCAAATTCCTGAGTGGAACAGTAGTAGAACAGGACTTGTCACCTTTGTCCTGTCTGCTGGGCAGGGGCACCCAGCTGAGTTCCTGCAACAGGTAACACATCTCCACTGCAGTGCCAGAGGGAGTCTCTGGTGGAATAAATTGCAAATCTCTGTAACAAGAAGGACTGAAGGTTTAGGATTGCAAAGGCTGAATGAACATCAACATGATTTATTCTCTTTATACATTTTCTATTAAGATACATTTTCAACTCCTTCTCATGCGTACCGAGAAGGGATCTGCAAACATAGTCGTGTTTGGACAAAAAGTTTTGGGAAGTACTCAAGTAGCTTAAACTAAAATGTAGATGAATACTATGCCTGATATACAGCTTTATACACACATATCTACCTTTGACAGGTATGGGGGTGATTTCGTGACTCAGCCTGCTGCCCAATATGGGGTATTTGTTTTCTAACAGCAGCACTAGGTGGCACACAAGGTCAGGGCAGAGCACCTCATGTCAGGAGTAGGTGCTGAGCTGCTCCCTCGGGTCAACAATGGGGATGGCTGCGCTGAGCCTGTGGCTCACACCCGGTGCCTCTTGCCATCTATTTCTGCATGCTCGAAATCCAAGAGGAGGCTGAAGCTCTTCATAATGACAGCTGAGCTTAGGAGCAACAGACATTTGCCACACTTGGATGTGTTAGGCCTGCAAGCACAGTTAACCTTGCTCCAGCTTTGAGAGGGAAGATCACCTGAGAGTGAAGTGCACACAGCCAATAAGGACAGCCTCAGCGTGAGTTAATCCAGTCTTCTCTCTCACAGCTTAGAAGGACGATGGAGGTTTGGTGGTCTTTGAGGTTGTTTGGATACTAGATGGCTCTTGCTAAGAAGAAGAGAGCTCTGCACAAAGTCTGGGTGGTGAATCCCTCCTCTGCACTACGTAGATGAGATCCTGATGGGGAAGAGCATCAGCAAGGGACTGTAGCTTACCACCGCCACTGTAATGGGAGCTGTTTTCCAGTTCTCTTTATGGGCTGTTATCTTTATCTACGTGTACTTAAGTTTAGTAGTACCAGTTTTGTAGTGTACTTGTAAGGAAGCAGACTTCAGCATTCCTCTCAAGTACCAAGCTTAACTATAGAGACTTTTTTGACCTTGTTAGCTTTGTGCAAATGTATATATTTTTGTCTTACACTGGTTGGTGCTGAGGAACTCACAAACTCCCTAAAATGTCAGTGTGAAAGGGCAGTGGGCATGCACGCGACAACTACCAGCCGAATTTACCGAGAGCTCCATGCTTAAGTACTCACAAACAACAGGATGGACCTAAAGTGGTGAAGAGCCAAAGGCTGCAGGTATCTCGAATACTCTGGATCGAAAGCTAAATGTAAAGTTGCGAGAGGATTACTCATTATTTGGAAAAACCTGGTGTATGAAATTGAAAGTAATTCATCTAAGGAGAAACATTCTGTGCATAGTCAGTGGTGGATAGTAAAGCAGGTCCCCCATGCAAGACACTGGGGAACTCCCACATTCTGTTTGAATATTTGAAGCTGTAGGAAGAATTTGAAAATGTTTTCCAGACTAAAGTGAGTTCTTAACATATGAATGTATGCTAGTGTTTGTTTAGGTATATCTGTGCTTAGTCCAGCTTGATGGTTTTCCAGACACCAATGTGCATGACCTCCTTCTTCCAGGGTAACTCTGTTTGCTTGCCCGTGTACTCTCTGCTGCCTGACATGTTGCTGACTGAGTATGATCTCTGTTTTTCCAGTTCTGGCTCATAGCCAGCATATTTCCATCCAAAGTTTTATGCTCCTGATAATGGCACCTATCCATCTGTCCTTGGATCTGTCTCACTTCCAGCAAGTGTTCTAGCAGTACCTTTTGTCCCTTGTATAATTGCAGCGCAGTGACATTTATGTCTCATGTACATGCCTGTCACTGTCTGAAAGATCGGATTTCAGCAGTCCTTCAGGCAAACCCAGAGGAGTGGCTGAGCAGCTCCATGGCTAGGAAGCTATGAGATGCCAAGTCATATGCCAGCAAATAGATCATCTGGGGAAAGAGCGAAGAAATAAACCCAGTTTTGCACCAGATTTGCAGTATTTGGTGAACATTAGCAAGGTGGAAATTAAATCCAGAATCAACGAGGAGTCACAAAATGATGAATCAGCTGAACACAGGGACCTCTCATTACACAGCGAGCATCTGGCTGCCAGAGAGTGATGAACGTCTGATGGAGAGCGGTGATCTGAATCCTCCCTCCAGCTTCATTAGCAGCAGTCTGCTAAATCTGAGTGGATGCAGTTGTATGGAGAAAACCTCAGCTGGTAAGGATTTCTCTTTTGGTTTCGTTTTATCGTTCTTGGTGTTGATATTACACGCAATGATGGAGATTGTTTGCATTGCTTTTTGTGGGTGTTGTTGGATTCTACCATACTGGGCAGATGTACTTATATCAATACAGAGTATCTGTGTGCACAGCTAGCCACATCAACAGCTAGCCACATCAACACGTCCTCAGAGGATTTTCTGAGAGCCCAGTGTGAAACACAACTTTGTGTGTTTGAAACTCTAGACCTTTCAATCTGGATCAGAAATCTAGAGTATGTGATTTATGAAAGGTCTGACTGTGGATAAAATGTCTTTAAATTAATGATTTTTGGAACTTGGAGCCATCTCGGTGTAGATGTAAATTACTTCAAGCTAATACAAGTGATTCACGTGGATGAAGAGGCTTTGTGTGGTGCTGGTGGTTTCAGAGTGTCACCATGGATGCCTGCTGAAGTCTCTTTTGTACCAGGGGCAAATTGGTTCTCTGGCCTTACTTCATTGGTTCTGGCCTTACTTACTTACTGCATTTCTATCCAATTACTTGAATCTACATCTGAGAAAATGGCACAGATATTTCTTTAATTTGGGAAGGAAGTTCAATACTATATGCATGTGCACTGGGTAGCATAATCTAAGGCATTGCATAACTCCAGTAAAAAACATACAGAGCTGTTCTGGCATCAAAGGTTGGCATCAAAGAGAAGCAGTGTGCTTGGCTGGAACAAACAGTTCCCTATTAAGACACGCTGCAAATGCAGGGGTGTCCTCCTTGAAATTCCTCTAATTCTGTAGCTCTTTTACCACTGTGCTAAATTTAAAATTGAAATGTCATTTCCATGTAATAATTAACAAAGGGAACACTTTGTTTTTTCTACCTAATCTTTCCTTGCTAATGACCCCCCGTGTCTGCTGGGCAACTAAGCACTTTGACTCATTATACCCATCTAGCAGATGATTAAAGGTTGATTAAGATGACTACTTTGTATATGTGAATCTTATAAATCTACTGATAACAGTTATTCCCAGTGGGAAATAAGAATGCTATGTGGAGAGTAGGAGTTGGTTATTTCTACTCAAGATTTTCCTAAATTTCAGTAAGCATGTCAGCACGAATGGGTTCACTTTGGCAACTGGTGTTTTCTGAGAAGATAAGCAAGGACTGTTAGTTAACCTGGATTTATAAACTGTGCTGTTTTACCTGTAACAACCTGGAGCTTCAGAGAGCTTTGAGTTATTACTCAGTTCTTAGAAGCACTTAAACATGTGGATGTTGAATGCTGAAGGGTAAAAATTGAAAAAAAAAGTTTAGGGCAAAAGTATCTGGATCCAAGATGTGCATCAAACTTTAAAAACTTCAGATGTTGTGGTTCAAGCTCCGGTTGAAAAATGCCCCTTTAGACCCAGGAAGAGTAATCTGCATGTTATTGCAGAGCACCCTCTTCCCTCTCTGCCCCTCCAAAATTCTAACATTCCTTCTTAAAGGAGCTTTGTAAAGCTACTGGCTGAAGAGATGGTGACACATCATAAAACAAAGCTTAAGTAAAACATTGTCAAGAAGAATATAAATGAAATACTGCAATTTCAAGTACTTGAAATTTCCTGTGGGCTGAAAATGGGCTGATGTACAGTAAATCCAAGATAAGAAATGATAATGATTTACTTACAAAAGTAAGTATCCATAGATATTAATGAGTAAGTTGATTATCAGAAGTAAATGCTAACCAAATTTCAGATATTTACAAAAAAAAGTAATGTTTTGATGAAGATTTTGATTATTTTTAAACTAAGAAACTAATCACTAGTGGTCACAACAACAAGGTGATACTGTACTCTCTTAAATTTGTGGCAATACAAAAGATGTCATAAACTTAAAAGATACAGTAATACTTCATTATGTTTTACTTCTGTGGTGGTTTTAAGCTTGCAATGGACAAAGTGTTACAAACATGTCTGTATGGAGAAACCTGAAATGACACTAAATGGCAGGGAGTTGTGAGGACAGGAAGGTACAGAAGTAAACATAGGGTAACCGGTAGCATAAGAAATTGGGACAAAAATGCAGGAACTGCAAAAATGTGCAGCCAAAAGGAAATTGTGTGAAAAAGATAGAAAGTGAAGGATAGAAACAGTGAAAGAATTATACCATCCTGGTATAATGATTCACAACACGCTGGTCTCAAATGCCCAGATCAGCCCCAGTATGTTTTTGAGATTGATCCCATTATGCACCAGAGTGGGACATAGTTAGTGCAATCACACCCAGATCATGGCATTCCCTTCTGACTAGAAGACAGCTGGAAGAAGTTCAGAGGAGACCAAGAAATAAAAAAAAGATAAGTGGCTGGAAGGTTTGGGTTATGAGAGGATATTAAAATAGGTAAATACACCGCATAACTTGGCTAAGTGACAGCTCTCTGCACAGCTAACTGTCTACAGACATTGGAGGGGTATATACAGGAGGATGAGAGAAGAGTTTCAGGTGTCTTTAAAAACAGCAGGCAAAGTAATGGAGGAAACATCTCATCTGGGTAAAGGAAGGGGATCCTTTGACAATGACATCTTGCAGGCCATCACGTTCTCTCAGGGCGGTGGTGGAAACAATCATGAGAGCATGAGGAAGGGGGAGGAGGTGGCCTTGTAGCAAGAAGCAAAGCAGGCACAAACAAGAGTCAGGAGAGGGAGAAGAAGAGAAATGTCTTGTTCTCTCCTCTTCCTAACCATGCTTGGCCAATCTTCCTGTTACTGTGCTGGAAGTAAGTTCTGGGGACAACCTCCAGCAGTGGTGGCTTGATCCATGAGAGCCTTTCCAGATCCAGCATATTTGAATGTTTGATCTCAGCAACTGAGTATTCATTCAGTCCAGCTTAGAACATACATTCCATAGGAATGACAGTAGTTTTTTAGTTAGCAGCACACACGTTAATTCACTTTTTTTCAAGTGCTTGGTAGCAAGGAGCCAGTGGGGAGCTCTGGTGTTGAGAGACCAGAGGGGGATGCATACCAGTCCAAAGTAGTCAGAGCAAGAAATGTCTGTTGTCTGCAGTGACACCAACTAACCAGGTAGTCACTTCCAAAGTGATAATCTTCTGGGTATGTTCTTTAGCAATGTGTTGTATTCCTAATGGGCCAACAGAAAAGAAATCAAAAGTTTGAGAACAAAACTAGAAAGATGGAGCATTAGAGGAAAAGCTTATGGCAGACAGGTTTGTTTGGTGACCTTTACCTGTTGGTACTATTAAAATAAATTGTAAGGAAATATACCTAGGAAATAGGTTATTTGAAACAATTAATGGCCTGAAAGAGCAGTTTGCAGCCTTAGGCAAAGCTTAACACCAAAGACATAGCAAATTAATAATTAACCATAGTAATGTTTATTATAGGAAAAGTAGTATTTTAATGTCATGTCTGAGAATTATTATTCAAGCTTTAGAAATTTCTCCTGGTTAGATTCAGGATGGTTTACACATACAGAGTGATAAAAGTTTTTTTCTTGAAAAAACTAATGTGTAAACACAAGAATTAATTCCCCTGAGGGAAATGCAAGACCCCATAGGATTCTTAATGAATGTAGTGGCCATCTATGACCCGTTTCAGACCAGCCTTTAAGTGTGCAATTAAAGTAAAGCATATGCTTAAATTTCTTTGACGTCAATGGGACTTCAACAGGGCTTAAGTGATGTCCTGATTAGAGAAGCTTCCATCACCTCATACTTCCGCTTGTTTAAAACTGGACCCAAACAGAAGTCCTTAAAGCCTATGTGCCCTTTCATGTGGTATTAAAGTTCCACTCTTTCAAATACATGCACAATGGAATAAAAATGCATCAACGAGTCATAGTCAGAACCAGAGCTAGCTGGAGTATTTATTGCACGTTTTTATGTAGCTTTTGCACAATTTAGATACAGGAAGCTTGGTTGGGACACACAGAAAGATATTTCTGTACGGGTAATGGCAGCAGGAAAGATTTTTCCATTCATTGAATTAGATGGAGTCCTGCCACATGAGAAGGGAGAGAAGAGATAGCTGGCAAAGAAACAGAGTTTTATTCTGATAAGGATAATGCTGGAACAAGCTCTTTGTTCTTGGCATCAAATTAGAGGGAATACTGATGTAAACTGTGCTGAAGTTGCTGTTGAGTGCAGTCTGCTGTTTAGCAAAAAGAGTTCTGCTTGCTAAGTTTTGTGCATTGACTGCTTGCTGAAGGCTGGTGATGAATTATGTTACTTATGTAGTTTAAAAAAAAAAAAAAGGCCAAGGTCTATAAGCATCAAAGTGAAGAGCACAGCCATAGCTGAGGTACCCGGTTTCTATACAGCATTTTCCCTTGTGCTGTCCTCAAAAGTGATGCTGTGCAGCGCTACACCAAATGAAAGTAGAACAATAAAATGACAAATTCTGCAAACATCTCATGCAAAAGTACTGGTTTGGTCTATTTTAGTTTATGCTTCTATTTCTAATAGCTTGATTTCCTTGTTGCCCAAATCATTCTTAAATAAGTCTTTATGACAGTAGAAATTCTGTCTACTGTTCATCTCATGTGTCTCACTCACTTGACTCCCACTCCAAGTACCCTGACACAAGACTGTGTCCTCCTGCCAGTAACAGGCTGGCTTGTCTTGAAGAAACATCTCAGTGTCCCATATCAACAAAAAACATTTTTTATACATTAACTTTTTATTATTATTATTATTATTTGTTCTTTATTTGTTCTTTAGCTGCTTTGCTTGGCAGCTTTTCAGGAGTAAGCCCTGTTGTGCTGATGGTAAGTATGGAGCTATCTCCGTTAAGATAATTTAATTTGGGAATATCCAGGACTGTAAAGAAGCACATTCACTGAGGACTAAGCTGTTTCACCCGCTTAGTCATTAATGAAAGGGATTATTCTCCGTAAAGTAATATTAACATCCTTTACTAATTCCAGTATAAAGTTTGTTTTATTTGGCAGATTAGTGTCAATTATTTCCCAATAGATAGCAAGACTATAAGGGGCAAGTAGATGAAACATGAAGCTCAGGGGTGTTTCAAAAATTGCAACACTATTCTCCACTGCATCACTGCATTGTGGCTGTACTTACTGAAATGAGAGGGGGGTAGGCTGCAGCCTGTTCTTTTCCAGGCAAGAAGGCTGTTTTTCTGGTCTTCTGGAGTCTGATTTTTGTTTCTCTACTGTGGCGATGACGAAGTCTGATTTCCAGTGTAACAGAAGGGAAATGGCAAGTGAGGGGCCTGGTCTGATGAAGGGCAGCCAGTCTCTGTGCGATGAGATGGTCCCACGTGTGGTCTCTGCTGCCTCTTTGGTGCACGTCTCAGGAAAGAATATAAGGAGAGTCAAATACTTGTTCCAGCATTCATGACGCAGTGTCTGAGAACATCCTGAGGCCACTTAGCTGGTGGCTGTGGCACTGCATTTAATAGCCACATATCCTTCATGCGTTGCTCTAACTTCTGATTTCACTTCGTATTCGGACCTTTACAGCATCTTCTGGTGGAGGCCTCCACAATTTCCTTATGTGACAAAAACTACCTGGTTCTTGGAGGGTACAGTTCAATACTCTGAGAGATCAGAATGCAAAGCATAGGGCACAAACCATGTTTATTTAGGAATCACCCAGCGCCGAGACATTAATCCTTCATTAATTTTGGCTGTGCCAGATGCCCCTGGGCCAAGCGCAGCTCTTTCCAGCTGCAGGACAGGGCATGGAGGGCAGAAGGGCTCACTGTACCTTGTGCGGCCTGCAGCCCGTGCCGGGGGAGCCAGAGCAGGGCACATGGAGGAGAGGCACGGACTGATGGCTATGGGTGGTCGGCACGGCACTGGCACTGCTCGGTGCTCCCCCGTGCCTCCTCGGTCCCAGCTGTGCCATCTGGGGCCTACGGCTGGCTGTGCTTTCTGAGGTCGGTCACATCGGGCCATAGGCTTAGCAGAAGGCTAACAGTTCGAGTAGCGAGAAGATAGGCGATAATTAAAAGAACAGAAATGACAGCACTTGGATGAACCAAGCGCAAATATGATCCCAGGCAACTTCAATCTGTGTAGGGCTGAACCAGTGGCACAAAGCACACCATGGGACAGACTGCCCCCAGGCTGACATAGCCTCCACCATCAAGGTTCTGGCTTTTGAGAGTCTCTCTGCGTTGAAAGATAACTGACAGTGTAAGAGAATGAATGTAGATGTAGGAAAATTACCTGGAGTATGTTTGCTTTTCTTGCACAACTTTGAGTTACAAACAAAGAGGTATTCCCAAGCCCCAGGTTCTGAGACATGAAATGCATTTTTTTCTTGCTGTATTGTGTTGTCCCGTTTTGTCTGCAGAAACATAAAAAAATATTTCTGATTGCATCGTGTGTTTGTCAGCATTTCCATGTCGATCTCTGTGTTGGTCACGTCAGCTGTTTCTGGGTTTTATTTTAATTTATTGGCTTTTACTTGCAAAGCTGACTGCTGTGTGGGGTGGTGGTGGTAAATTTTGTTTGGTCTTAAAGCTTTCCAGCTATTTCTGGGAGCAGTTGTCTTTCATCATTAGAATATTTTACTTTAGAAATAAATAACGGAAGTATTTGTAACAATAGAGATACTCAAACTCCTGGAGCAATTTCATAAGTAGCAATCCACTAAGGATCATTTTAATATGTAGCAGCAACTCAAGAGCTCAGCTTTCAGATAGTAGGAAGTCTTCATGTTTACTGTTATTCTTGAATGCCTGTATCCATTTGTAACATAAAGGATTTCATGGTTTATCTGTGAGAGATGTGTACATCTATAATCTCTGAGGAACAGCTGACTCTAATTTTATTTTTAATTTTATTTTTATATTACAGCAAACCTTTGAGACCACAGGGTGACAAGTTTAACTTCTAGATGATCTATTCCTTATGCTGCAAAACAAAAAGCAAGAACAAAAATGTAGTTTTCTCATTCCACAGATGTAGAAATTGTTCATTGTTAAGCGTGGGAAATTTATTCTTAATTCTTTCCAAACTTTCAAAACTGTTGGTTGAGAGACTATTCAGTAGGAGACTGATATTTGATTATTAGATACTTGGCACCTGATAGCATTTGTACCTTGAGGTTCAGCTATTGTAGAAATATTTTGCAAATTCAAGTTCAGCCTCATTACACTAAACTGTCTTCATTTCCTCATTATGGCTAAAGGACAATGAGTCCATAACCTTTGCTGGTAGAACAAATTCCTAGTTGAGTTTAACTTGTTTTACAAAGTGTTTCTTGTGGTTAGAGAGTATTTTATCTGTGTTGCTTTTGTCAAAATAATATAGTAGATTTAGGACATTGTGGAACAATGTTTTCTGATAGTCAAAACTGTAAAGATACCCTCGAACTTTACTGAATCTGAGAACATATACAGATGAAGTTTCTCTGCCTAGTGTAGTTTCTTATATGGTCTTTGATGCAGGTTTAGGTCTAACTGTGTTTATGGACATGAGAACAAAGAAGCAATATTCAGAAGAAGGAAGCCAAAATAACCCGAAGATATTAAAACACAATTTATTGTCAGAATAACCTTCAATAACCTGCAAAGAAAAGTCTCAAAGGGTTCTTCACATTGGTCTGTCACACATAAATTCCTGGTTGGTGAGCATTCTCTGGAAAATTCTCTGCTCTCTGGAAGCAGAAGAGTAATGGACATTGTGAAAAACAAAACATTCTTCAGGCATACAAGGTAAACTGGAAATCTGGTTTTCAATTTTTGGGGAATTTTTTCTCAAATTTTTTGAAATTTCCAAAGTCTCATTTAAGTAACAGAGGCAGCCATGAAAGCTGAAGGTCAAATGTTCATTAAAGAGATGCAGCTGAAAAAATGTTTACCCTTCTTATCACCATTCATTGTCATTTGCTTAACTGTCTGAGCAGTTATTTTAGAGCAATAGCACTACAGACAGAATTGTGCTAATCTGAATGAGAAAGACATTTCTGGTGTGTTTTAAATGTTTAATTGAAACAGACATTTTAACCACAAGAGGACAGACTTAAAACAACAACAACAACAACCAAACAAACTTCAAAAGGAAAATCTATGCAAAATTGAAATGTTGGAGGTTTGCTTGCAGTGCTGTTTTACAGTATTGGATATTTTGTCGTAAACAATACAATGAAAATCTTTCCGATCACAAAAGTAAACAATCAAAAAAAACGCAAAACATTATAACAGAAAGGCACTCATTTAGAAGAGGAAATGTGCAGGTTACCCTTTATCCGGAGTGCTACCTTTGAAGAACCTGAATGAAGTGTGCAGAGAACCAGTGACCCATGATGTAAATAAGAGTGTGTTAAAAGAATGGTTGTTATGCAGTACTTTCCAAAAGGGCAAACAAGGTTGTCCAAACAGTACAATGAGCTTTTTAACAGAAATATTTTACCTCCTGAAAAGTGTCTCTCAAACATAGACTATGTTATGGGTACCTTTCAATTTTCTGGCGCTACTCGTGTGAGTTCTTTGCTGAAACTTTGCTTGACTGAATCCCTAGCCTCCAAGACTACACGATCCAGAACAGAGTTTGAGCTTCTCCATAATGTCAATGTCAAAAACTTATTTCTAAAAAATCAGTTTGTTTTGTTTTGTTTTGTTTTTTTTTTTGGTGTTGTGCAGAGGTTTTCCATAAGTCCCTATGCATGTAAAACATTTGCAAAAAACAGAATAAGCAGCGAGTCCTTCAAATACTTATTCCTGTGAATAGCACCATTTACTTTATTTGGACAACTTCCATGAAGAAAGGTTTGCTGGAGAGAACATGCCTGTAAAGGGCAGACATGATGAAGTCCCTGAATGCACTTATATTCACGTTCTTGTTAGTGCTGTGATGATCAGAGTACAGCCCCAGTGTGTGTTCCTGTACTTTTCACTGATGTTGCCTTCCAAGTTCCTGGGTATTCTGCATTGAGTATTTTGAATCACTCTAATGTTTAGTAGCGGAGTTAGCGTAAGTTCCTGTGATTTCTGTTTTAATACATTTTTTTTTTTTCAGATCAAAGTCTTCCTTAGTTACTTATATTTTAGTTTAAATTTCAAACAGAAAAGTATTTCATGTAGTTTTCTGCTTACGCTTTCTTTTTCTATTCCTTTCAATGAGTGTAAGGTGTGATAGGAGCATTCAAGGATAACAGCAAATTGTAGGAAACCTAAATATATTCAATGCATCTGTCCTTCATACAACAGAGGTCAATGGGATTCCTACAGTGGAGCTGTTCTCCAAGGGATGGGGTTAGAGGGAAGGTCTTAGCAAAAGAATGTGGGGACAGGCTGCTAACACAAATTTAGGAGTAGTTCAAGTAGAAAAAATTTGTTGTGTGCAGCCTATCATTTGATTCAATCTCAGTGTGAGGCCAGTAGCTGGTATACTACTGTTTTTTTTTTTTTTACAAAGATGGTTACAGTGCAGAGCTAAGACTTCCAGATCAGTGAGTTCTTACTCCTTAGCGGGCAATATTAAATTACGGCTATAAAATGCATTAACAACATTTTTCTTACGTAGGAAGTCACGCCTCAGAAAGCTGCTTTGAAGATATCAACCATTCTTTAGATGAAGGTGATCCAATCTAGTAAACTAGGATTTTTGAAAATGAAGATAAAATATCCACAGCCCTCTCAAGAATTAATAAAAGGTTAAAATGGTTAAAAGGGGGGTTGAGGGGAAGGTAGGAATAAGTGTTCAGTTTTTATAACGGAGCAATAACCTGTGGAATCTCTTGCTGGAAGCTGTGCTATTTGATATATTCATAAATGAACAGGAAAATAAAAGGTTGAATAATGGAAGAGCCAGCTTTGCAGCTAGCAGAATTATTCCATCTAGTTGCAACTACAGCGCATACATGCAGCCATAGATCCAAAGCTGGCGTTCCTATTTAGGAAGGAGAGTTGGTCATTCCTGTGGCTAGCTTAGCAGTAAGCAAAAGAAATGTAAGAAGTTAAAAATAGTTAGGAAATAATTAGAAAACAAGCAAAACCATTGTCACCGTACGAACTCAGTGCTAGCCTATGTTTTGGATGACACATACCACGCTAGACACCCATCTTACAAAGAATATACAAGACAGAAAATGTAAATGAAAGAGC
>NC_048900.1:14552787-14558953 GCF_011077185.1 Oxyura jamaicensis | reverse complement strand
CCCCCCCCCGAAAAATTAAATAAACAAGGACTCTCCAGCCTGGAAAAGAGATGAGTGACAGAAGTCTGTAAGTGATCAGCGATTTGGAAAAGGTCCAGAGGAAATTACTCGCTATTACTTGCAACACAAAAAGTCATCTGCATCCTGTAAAATGACCAACCTGTACACAAACAATAGGAAGTAAATTTTTATTGACTAAAATTGTGGAACTTCTAGCCACAGGGAGGTACAGAAATTGTGGGTATTCCTTCAATAAGATACAGCAGAGATGACAAAAGTTACATCCAGAGACAGCTAGTTAAAAATTGTGGTCCTGGTGCTACCCCCAGGGGAGGAAGTCCCCAGTCTGTGTGTTGCTGCCAGAGAGAGAAGCACATTGTGGCCTTTCTATTCCTCCCTCTTCTTGGGCATCTACTGGTGGTCACGGATAGAGACAAGATGCAGACAGGCAGGAAGGTGTGGAGTTATGGTCAGAACAGCAGCTCTTCAGAATAATGAACTCCGTACCACTCAGATGTCAAATGTTGACCAAATTATAATTTTTTCCTACTGTGTTTTTTTGTTGTTGTTGTTTGTTTGTTTTTAATGACTGATTTTTGTTCATACTGAGGCAGCTTTGCTGACTTCTGTAATGTACATACATAGTACTCCAGGGTATACTTTAATTCCATATTCGGTCCTGAAGTTCATCTCTTTTAAAAGTGAATGCTCGTATGTGGCCCTATTATAAATAAGACCAGCCTTAGTGTATAATAATACTTCTTTGGGAAGTCACGGGATTTTTCTGTCAAGCATGTGGCAAAGAAGCTGTTATTACCAGATGAGAGTTCTAAGTACTGTAAAACTTCCTTGAAATGCTGACTGCTGTGACATTACTTGAACTGATGTAGTTGTTCACAAAGTGGCTGTCGGGGGAGTTCAGCCAGCCTTTCAGTGTGTACTAATTTGGGGGAAATCCACTAGGGTGCTCAGACAGCCCTTGAGTTTGTACTAATTTGGGGAAAATCCAAGTGATTTGTGCCGTTGTGACAGACCTGGCTGCTTGCCAGCTCAGGACTGCACGTGAAGTAGTTGTGTGTGCCGGGAGGGGGTCAAGAAGATGGAGCCAGCTCCTGTCCAGTGGTGGTGCAGGGCAGGAAGACCCGAGATGATGGGTATGAGTTGAAGCAGGAGAGTCATAGGATCATTTAGGTTGGAGAAGACCTCTAAGATGATCAAGTCCAACTGTTAACCTAGCAAGAGGTACGCAGAGGTATGGAGTGGATTTACAGAGGAACATTTTCCCCCATGAGGACAGTCTGGCAGCAGCACAGCTTGCCCAGAGAGCTTGTGCTGTCTCCATCCTTGAAGGTTTTCAAGTCCTGACTGGCCCAAGCCCTGGGAAACCTGGCCTGCACCCAGAACTACCCTGGCTTTGAGCAGGAGGTTAGACCAGTAAACTCCTGAGATCCCTGTCCAGCCTGAGTTACCCTATGATCCTATCATTTCATGAGGTCAGACGTTACAGATATAATAGCAGACAATTATGAAGACTAACTTCTTCCTTAATATGAAGGTTTCACCCAACATGCTGCGCTTCAAACTCTCAGAAGATATTTCAGGATCACAGCGTTGTGTCTCAGGCCTGCTGTTATTTTAGCCCTTCATGTTTGTTTCCATAACTGCCTTAGGTGACTTGGCCACAACCCGAGACAACCACCATGTAGGTGGGAGGAAGGACAGAAAGAAGGGGTCTGCCAAAGAACTGGACACCTGAGCAGAATTCACTGCGAGTGCAATTTTTCCTCATTCACAGTGGAAAGTCCTCCAGAGCAATTAGTTATTTTTTAATTGATGGGGGGAAAGCGGTTCTGTGCGGATGTGAGGGAGTGACTGCAGAGAGAAATACGTGTAGAGGAAATTTCAGTTTTCCCCTGTGCTGATGAGTTTGATAAATTGCCTCGGAGGAGCAAACTGGAAAATCGGAGTGTGTTTATTCTGCCAAATATCACTAAGAGGCACTTGGATGGCTGCTGATAGCTGAGAGTCCAGCATTAGCAGGGGACCCACTTCAGATTATGCAGCTGATAAGCACATGGTTATTTTTCACTAGAGGCCATCTTAAAAGCAAAAGCTACTTTTTTTTTCTTTTTTTTTTTTTCCCTTTAGTGTTATATACAATGGATGAAATTATTTTTACCACAGAAAGAGAGATACTTTATCTCAGCAAGAGCAAACATCTCAGGTTATGCTCTTCATGGAGGCCTCAGGGAGGTGGAACAGGAGGTGATCCTCTGTTGAATAGCTGGAGTTTGTGAACCTGATCAAAGAATGATTTTTTTATTTTTTTTCCTGATGAGCTGTTTGTGACTAAAAGAAAATTCCGTGTTTGTGTTGAGCATCTGACAAAATACCCCTTTTTGTTTCCTTCATTGATTGATTGTCCTGATACGTCCAGTCTTGCTCTCAGTGGTTTTGCCTAAAGTTTTGTCTGAGCCTTGACAATCAAGAGCAGCACACTAAAATGGCCTCTGTAATTTGTCATAGCATCTCTTACAAGTCTGCTTCAGAAAAGCCCTTTGTCTGCTTCGTACTTCACAATGCCACCACAGCCTCTAATTGCCTCACCGCAGCTCATGGCTTGTTTCCACTGCGGACCATGCCAAGGGCTGATCTGCCACCGTCGCAGAGAGGAGCTGAGGGGGTGGCTCTCGGTCTGAGGGCTTTGGCCGAAACACCTCCTGCCCGAGACAGGAACGTGGTGACATCCTCACCCTGCGGGCTATCATGGAACCAACAGCAGCACAGGTAGCTGTTAGTGGGCTGATGGTCTGAAATGAAACATAATCAAAAAGCCTTTCACATAAAAGAGAGTGGAAGGAGGTTTCCTAACTCAGGTCATTCAGACATTGGTTGTCGAGGCACCGACCAACAGATTACATGGACACAGTGGGGTGAGTAATGGGCTGCAATGTGGGGGGTAGAGCGAGGGATTGGGGAAGGCATCTGTTCAGTTGGTTTGGTCACAGGAAAAAAAAAATCACGAAATCCTACCCATAATTTTCTTGAAGAAATAGGATGAAGACCAAAAATAACTTTCATAATATCATAAGAAATAACAGGAACGGTCATAATGTAAATGAAAGCTTTTCATTTTTTCTGTGTGCGTCAAAAAGAGCAAAGAGGAATTTCTTCTCTCCTCATTACTCAGCTCCTTATCAAGAGTCTGTGTTGCTTTTGTGGGCAGTGAAAGAACAGTTTTGCTACTCAGAACTAAAGCAGGGATTTTTGATGGAAATGCTGCAGTTCCCCTATTTGTTGTTTTTGTGTGCATGTGCGTGTGTTTGCATTTGATATTTGTAGGAAAAAAAAAAAAAAAAGAAAAGAAAGAATATATCCAGAGACATACCCCGGCAGTAGTGTTTTACATAAATTTAAAATGCCAGGAAGGAGAGTTGGAGATTGAGTCTGTTTGCAGACAACTCTTCCTTACAGCTCAAGAATGGGTCATGAAGCCTGCGAGCATCATGTGGCTTCACTGCAGTTTGTGTGTGAGCGGAGCAGGACACGTATCTGGGGTGATGGGTGCTTATGGTCACCTCTGAGACATGCACACCTTCTGAAACCCTGCATTTCCGGTGCTCTGCAGCGTGTGGTATGTGTCTTCAGCAATTCAGAATCTGAAAATTTGGGTGTTTAGATAACAGGAAAGCTGCTCATACCCTCAGCCTTGCCAACCAGGCAAAGGGAAGAAAGTAAATGCCTTGCTAAGAGGAATCACATGCACGCTGTCCTAATTTCCACACATGTTAAGACCGTTACTGAGCTCTGCTGACACATTTTGAAGTGTCCTTTCATACCAAAGGATGAGTTGACAGTGATCTTCAGAGTGTAGTTGACGTGGAAGTCAAAAGGACTAGAATAATGACACCATAGTGGTTTTGCTGCCTTTTTCTGGCTAGTGTTCCCTCAAATAGGCACGATGAGGAAATGGGTGAAGAGGCTGTCCACATCAAATACGTGCTTTCTGAGCTGGCAGCCCTAGGTTTGCTTTCTAAACATAAACTTACCCTTCTTTGTGACAACACTTACAGGACAGCACTTTCCTACCATAATGCCTTTTTTCCTTACAAGATGAGACAGAAAACAAGGTTAAAAGGAATGGCCAGAGTTGCTCAGCTCTAGCAATGCATCATAGCAGACCAGGAAGATGAGGTTTCTGGCTTGCGTTGCTTTGTACCAAGGAGTGGCTTGCTTTCCTCTAATTGTGGCTACCAGCTTACTAGACATTTAGGAACCTTGTTAACAGAATCTGAATGTGAATATTTACCTCTCACTTGTGTGAGCCTACCCTTTGGTTTTCTGTGCTTTGAATCATCTAAGGCATTTTTCTTCTTTGTCTTTTTTTTTTATGGCCGAGTGGCCATGTGGCTATTTAGTTAAGTATGTGCAAAGCCCCAGCAAATTCCAGTAAATTCCATCATAAAACTTAAAACTGGAAAGAGCTTGACATCAACATCAAAGAAAAATTCAGCCTTGTTTTTTGGTGTCTAAAGAAGGACTAGCTTATTTGACATCTGTTATGTTGAGAGAGCTAGGGAGAGCAGCAGCTGAGGCTGATGCCTGTCAGGTTTTCCCATTGACTCACTATGGAATCCACATCACAAGGTTTTTTGTTTGTTTGTTGTTGTTGTTGTTGTTTTTATGGCAATAATGCAGCAAATAATATAACACTTCAGTTTATAAATATACCCTAGTATGCTTCAAAATACATCAATTTAAAAACCTTTAAAGAAAAACAGAACAAATGTGGAAGGGAAATTTAAAGTCATCTTCAAAAAAGTGATAGAATTAATAAAAACAAGTGTGTTGCCATTAAAAATAACCAAAGCCAGCCACTTGCTTCCCTGAATCTACTTCCTGCTTGCCCTTCCTCCAGAAAAGACCATTGTGCATACCCAAAATGTACAAATTTTAACTTCATGCACACCAGATGAGGAGCCAGTGATGTAGTTTGAATAAGGCACACGGGGGTGTGTTTCAGACTAAAAATTTTAATAATGCTGAAGCATGCGGAGGAGCAATAGTCTGATGATGAGAGACAGCAACAGGAATTACTTCCGTGTGTGTGTGAGCTCAGAGGCTTTGTCTTCGTAAGCTTTAGACTGGTGAAGCAGTAACTTGAAACTCCAACTCTCTGCTCCAGAGACTTCCTTCTCTCAGAGCTGGAGGATTTCGGTGAGGGCCACAACACAGAGACCTTGCAGACAGCAAGCCCAGGCGCATGGCCACACAGGTTCGACAGGCGGGGGGGGGGCTGGTGGTGCAGCCATGAGCACATGTCCCCGACTGCTACTGCAGGCTGGTAGCACGGAGCTTTGGGATCCTAGCCGCCTGTTCCCCTCACTAGCCAGCTCAGTATCTGCACCGACAATGTGGGCATGATGTGGTTCTGGCAGCCTCCCACCGTGATGTCTTTTAATCTGATTTGGGCAGATGGAAGGGAGAGGAAGCATAGCTTGGCCGCTGGTTGATCAGAGAGGAGATTGTGGTGGACGTCGTGTGGAACGAAGAGCGGCCATGCAGTCACCTGTGGGTCCGAGCAGCCCCTGGGCATCCCACCGCGCTGGGCACCATGACCAGGGATGCGAGGGGAGGACGGCGCCCGGGTGTGCCACCATGAGTACCCACAGGCCGCGAGTTTCCATTTAGCTGCTGCTAGTATCTGAAATCTATTTTGCTTTTAAATTTGCTTTTATTTACGGACGTTGTCACCGTCGCTGCCCTCTTCTCACGGCCTCAGCCCGGCGCCCCCTCACGGCTGCCCGCGGCCCCGGCCCGGCCGCGCTCCCCTCCGGGCAGTCTCCCCGCCGCCTCCCCGCCCGCCTTTCCAGCGGTCGAAGCGGGACGGCGGTGCCAAAAGGGCGCTTTTTCACTAAAAAACTACCGCGGCCGGCGCCGGACGCCTCCTTTTGGAGGCGGCGGTCAGCTGACGGCTGGCGCCTCCCCCGCCGCCCGGCTGAAAAGTGCCGCATGCCCGCCGCGGGTAGCCGGGCCGAGCCGAGCCGGGCAGGGCAGGGCAGCCGAGACCGCGGGACCGCGCGCAGCTGTAAGCCCCCAGCCGCCCGCCGCGGGGCCGGGCCGGGCCGGGTGGGGGGTGCGCGGTGCGCGGCGGCAGCGCCGGGCC
>NC_048900.1:14497389-14552387 GCF_011077185.1 Oxyura jamaicensis | reverse complement strand
GCCGGGTGGGGGGTGCGCGGTGCGCGGCGGCAGCGCCGGGCCGCGGGCGGTCGGGGGCTGCTGAAGGGAGCGGCCGCGGGCGGCGGTCGGGGGCGAAGGGGCGGCCCCGGCGGGCAGCGCTCGCAGGGCGGCCCGCGCGGGAGGAGCGGGGCCGGGCGGGAGGGAGGGGGATGGCGTGAGGCGGGGATGGCGGGAGGTGCCGGCGGTGTGAGGGGCCGGCGGCGTGAGGTGCTGGCCGGCGCCGGGCGCAGCATCCCGAGGTGGCGGCAGGGGCTTGGGCTGGGGCTCGGACGGGGGCAGCGGCTCGGCCGAGTTGGGGCGCGGCCACCCAACTTCGGCAAAGATCGCGGCGAACGCCGTGGCTTGTGCCAGCATATGAAGCAATCCGTTTTGAAACGTATAGGGAAGTAAAACAATATGTCTGTTAGGGAGAAATGTCACAAAATGTCTGCGATAGCAGCTCTGGTTTTGTGTCAGGTACGGGACGAAGCGCCCCGAGGCGAGCTGCTGGCGGCTCGGGGCGCGCAGCGGGAGGCCGCCGTCGCCGCTTTGACGGGACCGCGCTGTGCCCGTCGGGGCCAGGCCCGTGCCCCAGGAGCTGCCGGCGGAGAGCCGTGCGGCCGGGGAGCTGCGGCAGGACGGGGCCTCCTGCGGCTCGGTGCGCCCCGGGTCTTGCTGTGCGGGCTGGTCGCTGGGTCAGCTCCCTTCTGGTTGCGGAACGACGCTCAGCCTATGGCCTTCGGAGAGAAAACGTGAACCTGAAACTGATGTGCTTGGTTTTTCCTCCTGTTAGGGGGGCAGTTTTGAATGTATGATGGGACGTGCTCGTTGGCCATTGTTGTCTTCCAAAATCTACTTCTTGTCCCTTTACGACCACCTTTGGGCATTCTCTTGCCCTCCTATAGCAGGGATATATAACAAAAGAGACATCAAAATACTTGGGCCACGTAATTTAGTCTCCTATTGCACGGCCAGTTAATCTGCACTGGAAAAATACCATTTCTGGCTCTCACAGCAGGTGCTATTCATGGTCCATTTTTTGTTTAAGTAGGCAAAAAGGAAAAAATTCCAATCCTGTTGCTTCACTAAGGTCATGTACTTAATTTCACCTCAACATGAATTAATTTTAGTTAGCAGAGTTACCATAAGGTGCCCCTCCTGTATTTGCATGATATTTTGAATAGACTTTGCCCACTGGCCTAAAATAGCCAAAGTAGGAAGTGCTGCAACCAATCTGTTTGGGCTTCAGTGTACTTTAATCTATAACACTTAGTGATCGAGGGAAAAATGATAAATATGGAGCGAGCCCTGACCATTGCCTTCAGAGGTATCCCTGATGAGCTGCCGAGCGCACTTCTCAGGCCTTCCACGTGAGTTCCACTTGCTTCCTTGGCACATCTTCCTGACAGTACCTTGGGGCTGGACCCAGTGTGGCACAGCAATGGCTCTCCAGGCGCACATCACTTCCAGTAGTTGGAAGTGGCTCCATTTGAAGACACTTGAATGGTACGCAGCTGTGTGGCAACCTGTGTGACTATGCAGATTGGACGTGGACAGCCATGGCAGTAGAGCTGGAGCTGTTCTGGATGTTTAGGATCTATGGGTTAACTGAATGAAGCCCATTGACTGGCTTGGGCTGGAAGACATGAGGATAGACTTGTGTAGTGGCCAGAGAAGGAGGTCTCTCCCGCTTGTGTCTAGAAGTTTAAGCAGATGAAAGCTGACTACAAAATATGAGAAAATACTTATTTTCCCTCTTAGGCAGTAAGGAGCTGGAATCCACTCGTAGAGCAGGTGTCGTGCCACCATGTAGCTGGCCATGCCGTGGTATGTACTGCTGATGCTTTCCAGCGCAGTGGGCTGGAGACATCTCAGAGCATGGCACAGCTGTAGGTTAGTGCATGGAGCTGAGAGATGGGAGATCATGCTCAGATTTATTCCTTGCCTGATACAAAGCACTGCTACGGATCAAAATCTTTGTATCCTTCAGGACATTATCCAAACTTTGGGAGCGACCTTCAGGGAGCAAAACCTAATATTTGATTGTTTACTTCACATTGATGGGAAAGCCCACATTTTAGTGGTTATGCTAAAGACAGATGTGAAAAATATCTCTAGCTTATAGTCCAGAGATGGTTTAAACAAGACAGTCAAGCATTTTCCTACAGTTCTGGTTCAGCCGGTGTTTAAGCTCCCAGCTAAAGCCCGGGGGACCAGTCATGAGACATGTTTAAAGTGAGTTTACAGACTGGCCAGTTGTTATTTCATTCTCCTCTTTCTGACTGGGAACTTGTTGTAATCTTTGGAAGGGTTTCTTTTTGATTTCCTGGGCAGTGGCAGCAGAATGGGCTATCATCATGCTGCGAGGTGATGAACTCTGCCTCGTGTGTTTCCTATTCCTCAGTGATATAACTGTGTCTTTCTCACTAGTCTGAAAAACAAATTCCAGAACCTGGCTTAGTAATGGAAATTATCTCATCATGCCCTAGGTTATAATAATGTGATGTAGTAAGAGAACGCTTTCAAAAGAACTTTTTATTTTTTTTCCTTAAAACTGGTATTCAGACTTTCCTGAGGGCTTTCGTTTGCTGTTTTGCCTCAGAGAAATGATACGAATTTCCTGACTGTACCGATTTCCAGTAGCCTGTGTGTCAACGTCTGGAGCAGCATTACTCAGCCCATGGTACAGGGACAGGAGGTGGTCCCAAGGACATGAGACAGTGGTCCATGAAGCAGGAGCAAACAAAGCACCAAGAAGCAATAAACTGTTTTTTTTTTTTTTTTTTTTTTTTTTCTTTCCTGTAAACGAATTGTGGGGAAAGTAAAAATAATTAACGACCATTTAAACTAGATCCTAATTTTTATGCGTAGAAAGATGAAGATATCTGTTAGCTAAGTGGGGTGAATGCTGTCTCTGGTCTCTGAGCATAGTAGTCTCCTGTGCAGACTGCACAGCTCATGCACAAGCACTTGTCTTTTAGTTTGAGGAACAAGCTCCTTTCCAGTGAGCGGTGGCATTGGAGTGGTGCATGCTGGGGCTGAGGAAAAGGAATGTAGTGCTTCTTTCTCTCTTCCGAGAACAAAACTAGTTTGGCAGACATTTGTAGGCTTCACTACTAAATTAAATGCTGCTCATTGTTAATTTTCACCACTTTAGGATGCTGAGAGCACATTTTCCAAAATATATGGTAGTCTCTTTGCAAACAAGAATCCTTGTCTCTCCACTGCCCCAGCTTCCGCCCCTAAATAAACAGATTTGTGAAGGAGAAGTGTAACTCCCATATACACAAGTTCAGAGCTACACATGATTTGACTCTGTCATATTAGTGTTTTTTTGTGGTTATCTGATAATAAAGCCATCTAATTTAATCTTATTTGATATTTATCTTACTTTCCTTAAATGATCTCAGCAAAAAAACAGTGAAACTTTTATTTTTTTTCCTATTAGTAATATCTAACAGTGCTTAGTCTTAGCTGAGATCTGTAGAAGTACGCACCCATTCCAGAAAAAACAAAACCACTGTCCTTGTATATAAAACTCTGTAGTCATTGTAAATTATATGCATGCACACAGGCACCTTTTATGAGATCTGCATGAACGTGCACTTATTGCAGTAAGTAACAGGGAGAGCCTCCAGAAGGCTGCATTTCAGAAGCCATGGGTGATGAACAAGGCTGAGAAGCGGGATGGTGGGTGAGGTGGAGATGGAGGTGAGGAAAGGTGAATGCATTTGTAGGGGCTGTCCCGTCCCATACAGTTTGCTGCATTGGCCAAACTTCTGAAGAGAAAGATCTGGCTTGCAAAAGCCTTATCAGTTGGTGTGTGTTTGGTGGGGGTGTTTCTTCTTTTTTTTACCTGTGACCATGTCTGTCTCCAGGATATAGAATGTAAATGATGCTTAATTACTAGAACTGTATTTCTAATGCATGTAGCTTACTGCACTGTCGGTTGGACAGTAAAAATAAATGCCTCCGGGTAGAATATTTGTTTCGGTCAGTTCCAAAACCGATTAACGTCAGTGCGAAGTAAACGCAAACAACACTCACGGGCAAATGTTGTACCAGCCATAGAGACACTCGTTGCGGCCCAAGCCATTGCTTTGCATGCCCCTGTCACAGACTGCTGTTGTATTCACCATGCAAAAGTTTATCTGTATGCAAAATAAGCAGCTGCTACATCACATTGCAGTCCTGTTAGGAAAAAAAAAAAACAACAACACAACACATAAAGAACTTAAAATAGTTGTGGGGAGAAGGTGACTGCGTAGACCCTTGGAACTAATTAGAAATTTCCTGGATGTTACTCCTGGGTGCCATCTCTTAAAAATAGTCTGTAACAGAATTGTAAAAGAAAGTGGGTTTTGAGGCACTTCTGCTCTTCAGTTTCGTAAACAGGGATGCCTGCGTAAACGAACATCTGGAATAGCAACGCAGTTTGGACCTAGGCACTTTCAATAAAGTATGAAGCAAGCCATTCTTATGCTGCTGTTTTCTTTGGACCATTTTTCCCTCCTAATCCAGCGAGAATTGATAATGAGTTTCTAACCATTAGACTAAGCACAGAACCCCTTTATCTTCTGATAAAGGCATGAATCTGCTGAGGTTTCGCAAGCAGAGTGTGTGTGCATCGTGTTGTTACATGAAGGAAATGCATTTCTTCTCGTAAGCAATGATCAGTGAAGGACAGTGCTAGTGGAAGGACTTGTAGACAAATGGGAGCAGTAGCTGGTACAGCATTTAAGGGGAAGATTAAAGGAAGCAAATCCTCACTTTACTTCCGGTTTATTTTCATGGGTTTGTGCCAGTTCAGAGATAATGCAGACGTGTTTTTTTTACCAGGCAGTGTGAGGTTCCTGTAGGAAGCTGGCGGTGCCAGCAGCACTGAAAAGCAGTTCTCTTCTAACTGCAAACACCTGTTTACACCTTGCATTTCTCGGGCAATTTCCACTTTGAAAAGTGCATGCTCACACGGATCTGCCTGGTAAGTGAGTGATTACGTTTGACTATGACATAGTTCCAAGAATTATGTTGGCTTTTCTACTTGAATTCCTCTTTTGTCCAAGGATCCCAAACTTATGAATTTAGTGAGCTCTTCAGCTCTTGTGTGGGCTAGTAAATATAGGTTTAATTTTGATAAGGCTATTTTTTGATATAGGAAAAATAAAATAGCTTTATAATGATCATTAAGTCAAATCTGAATAAGAATTATATATTTAATAAAAACAAACAAACAAAAAAGCCACGACTCAGTTTTACCTTCTTAGATACTCCTCTCTCACAAATCCGCAGTGCTGTGCGAAAAAAATTCCCATTGTAACTATGGTGAATTTTACTAGGTGGTGTCTCAAAATGTTTTTTTTTGTTTGGTTGGTTGTTTTTGTGTGTGTGTGTGTGTGTGTTTTGTTTATTTGTTTTAAATTTGTTTTTGTTCATTTTTGCTTTTTGTGTGTTCCTGAGATTGTCTTGTAATTTAGGAACTGAAATAGTACAAGCATGAAAAATATTTGATATGGCTAAAGGGAAAGGAAAACAGTCTCGCTGCTTGTAAAGCTTACTTCATGTTTGCTGGTGGAAGAAAAGAGGCTCATGTGAAGCAAGCTTGGCTTCTCCCTCCAGTTCCTTCTTCTCTTCAAAATTTCTGTTTTGCATAGTTCTGTCTGTGATCAGTGATGACACTGGAAAGATCCTGCTGAAAGAGCAGTATAGGGCTAGCTAACATAGCGGTGTGTGGAGCGGAGCAGTGCCCAGCCTGTGTTCCTTGCAGTGCAGATGGAAAGCTTGCTCCAAAATTCTCGTGTACTAGAGCAGAGCAGAGTTCATTAGTGCTGGGGCCATCCCTCTTGTCGGCACCATTTGGTGTGTTAAATGATGATCGGTGGAGGACTGGCATACGATAATCCCTTTCCAAAAGGTGTGTTACCAGAACTGGTCTGGTTCGCCAGTGAAAGCTTTTTGCTTTGGCAAATTGACATTTCCTGACCAAAACCTATTGCTGAAAAGTACTTGAACATCTCTGTTGTGTGCATTCCCCTGTGCTGTAGTATGTTGCAGTCATTTCCCTTTCAGCACAGCATGAGCCCATCAGGCAGTGTCTTAATGTGCTGAGCAAGAGTTTGAGCTGGTGAGGGAGGTACCAAGTCCTTGCTGGCTTAAGGAAAAGTTAAATTAAAAACTTAGGCAAGTTTGTAAGAGAGTAGTCATAGTTCATTCAAATTCTGCTGAACTTTCTCCTACTGACCAATTCTTGATGCATCAAGGAGAAACTTGAAAGTCCCTCTTGTGTCCCTGACTTTGCAAAGCTGATTTAACAAGAGAATATGTAAATTTGGGGTTTCTTTGTGAATTTGATTGCTCTCCATTTACTTTTTGAGTCATCCTTTGTGGCTTCATCGTGAAATAGGCTGTATTACATTCCCAAAGGCCACATTTAAAGTCTGGTTAGCTAGCAGTTAGTGTTTTTTTGTTGGCTTTGTGCTTCTTGTTTGTTTTGTGAAACCATTGCAGTAGCTAACCACTTAGTACTGGTAGAGTCAAGACACAGTACAGATCAACATGTTTTACGGTGGCTTATGATAGAAAAATGTCCAATAGTTGTGTTAAATCAAAATATTATTTTTTGTTTTTACTCATCTGCAGAGCCTTTGTTGATAATGTTGTGCATCCATTAAGGGTGCCTTATAACCTTACATCACAGAATGGTTTGGGTTGGGAGGAACTTTAAGGATGATCTGGTTCCAAGCCCCCTGCCATGGGCAGGGACACCTCCCATTACATCAGGTTGCCCAAAGCCCCATCCAGCCTGGCCTTGTACACTCCCAGGGTTGGGGTATCCACGGCTTCTCTGGGCAACCTGTGCTGGTGCCTCAGCACCTTCCTAGCAAAGAATGTCTTCTGAATAGCTAATCTAAACCTACACTCTTTTAGTTTAAAGCCATTACTCCTTGTCCTGTCATTCCACTCCCTGAGAGTGGAGTGGAATGTCCCTCCCTGGAGTCCCTCCCCATCTTTCCTGCAGCCCCTTTAGGTACTGGCAGGCCACTATAAGGCCTCTCTGGAGCCTTCTCTTCACCAGGCTGAACAACCCCAGCTCCCTCAGCCTTACTTCATAGGAGAGGTGAACTTTCTCCTCATCCTCTCAGGGTTTGGCTGTGTTGTTAATGGTGGCACTTGAGACAGGTGTCTAAAAGTGAAGCAAGCAAAGCCCAGTTGAAAATGTTTTTCCTAAATCAGCAGCAGGATTGCACTGAGTTCTGGTGCTAGTGGGTGTCCTTGCTGTTTCTCTGAATGTGGTGGAGCAGAAAAGCCAAGCCATTCTGAGAAGACAGGTGGCAGAGATGGTAAGTGACCAGGGAACGGGTGGATATTCAGAGACTATGGGAGGCACCGTAGAGAAAGAGGAAGCTCGAGAAGGGGCAGAAGAAGCTGCCATTCCCTCACGCAGTCAGCTGGGAGGAAGACACAGTTCCTCCAGCCAGCTGGGGGAGCAGGGCTGCAGAGGAGTCTCCTTTCAGTTCACGCAGAAAATCAGAAGCCTGGAGTAAACACTTTCTTTGCACTCCGGATGTAACTTTGGCTTCAAACAAGTTGGTGACTCAGGAGAATTTTTGCTCAGATTTTGGGCTGAAGGTCTCTGCAGCTGGAGGCTTGACTGCATGGGGTTGGGCAGGCTTTGCCCCATGCTGTTTGGCTTCAGGTTACAGCAGTGCACCATATGCAGATCAGTAAACAGGTGTTGATACATTGCTGTTTCAATCATTTCCTTATGAAATTACTAATGTCTGAAAAAAGTGAAGAAATCTTTCATTGTATAAATTCACCACTTTGTCTCTTCCCTTTAAAGAGCAGCATACGCAGTAGGGGTGACTGTATCTGCCTGTTGTCTGTGCTCATGTATGCGACCTACATTTTATTACATACTCAAGCTTGGCAACAATCATACAATATTGCCATATAAATTTTACTCGCATTGTCTAAAAGCTGCTGAAAAATCTCAGCGTCAGAAGTTTTATTTATGACTACTTTTACTAGAAAGTCCTGATGAATTTCCGTAAGGACACACTCATCGGGCACTCTAACTACTTTGTCATGCTTTTAATATTATCACCAGCTAGACCAGAGGAAGTGCAACACTATTGTCCCCTTTATCGTGGACAGTGGCCAGAGCTCGTATTTTGAATAAATAGTCCAAAACCAGAGCATGGAAGTTGTAACAGTGAGTCACGTTGCAGAGACATGCTGAGTATTGGATGAGGAAAGGCACCTTTGTGAGCAATTCTGTCTCCATCCCTGCGGTGCAAGCGGGGCAGCATCTTAAAAGATCTTTAAAGTAAACGTGTTTGTAACTTTCAGCTAAATCTGTTTTATCGCTGACATGTTTTACCTGAACAGAAGCCAGATGTTAATTTCCCCAGCTTTTTGCATTTTTTAACTATTATTGTGGTTGTCCTGTTGTGTGAAACCACTGCATAACTGTAACACAGAGGCATTTTCCTTTTCAGTTGAAGCCTGAGAGCATTGGACAGCTGTGCATGCATTGCAGTAGCTTGCCTCATCCCCCCAAAAGCAAAACATAAATGCTTAGCGAAAACACGAGGATAACTTCTTTTAGTTCATTTTTTTTTTTTTTTTGCTTTCCTGCTGTTAAACAGGAATGGTTGAAACCAAAATGGGAACAAAGGTGCAAAGACATTTGTCATCCAGAAGTTGGATGACATCCCTGTTGTCACCAAGGCAGAGCGAAGGTTTAAGTATTTGGAGTCTAAATCTAGTGCCCTAACTGTAAAATATTCAGCAATAGTTAATGCCACAGTTCTAGAAAGACTTCCTTAAGGGGGGGTCATGGAGACTTTTGCAAACAGTTCTCAGCCAACCCACTGAAAGTGGAAAGGTAGGGTAGTTTAGTGGTGTTTTTTCCTTTTTACTTCTACCTAAGTTTTAAAAGAATATGGTGTACAAACACTGCACTGCCCTTTTTTTAAGTGTTGCACTTCATATACATCAATTAATTTTAGAACTTTCATATAAGTCTTTGCATTTTTGGCAACACTTTCAAAACGGACTGGTATTGAATTTTCCCATTTCAGACAGCTGAAACATGCTAGGTATTTGGAGCACCCACTATCTTGAAGTTGAAGAGAGAATGAATGTTCTCTGTTGCCTTACGTTGAGCTTCCGAAAGTGAGAACACCCCTAAATGAACAGCTGTTTTATATTTAAAAATAAATAAATAAATTGTAGAGCAACTAAATCCCCAAATCCTAATGTACAGAAATGTTGTGCATTTTAAATCCTACTTGTTTAAACTGAAATGTGCATATACCAAATGGTCTGCATCGACAATCTTCTTAAAATGATTTAAGCAATAGGTGGATTTGACTAGTGTATTGTAATTGTTTTTACTGGAAATATACCCAAATAATTCCTATTTGGAATTTACTTGTGATTTCTCACACTCTTCTCTGTTTTTTGGCCTTCTTGCAGGAAAAACAAGCTAGCTGGTTCCGGCATAAGGTTGTAGGGAGTCTGACTTGTGCAGCTGTGGTTACTGATCTTCTGTTTGCTTGAAGGTTTTTTATGAATTTTGAAACCTTACCACCTACATTATCTGTCTTGTGGCTTAGATTTCTGTAGAAAAAGACAGTGATCTCTACCATTTTTAAAGAATATTCTTGGCATCCTTTAGCTGAACTTTTTAAATATTCATGGCTGATTTTGGTTGTTATTGTTATTACTAGCACAATTCCAAGTAAAACATGAAGCAGTGGTGAAAAGTTGCATAAAGGTAGTAAGGCAATCTTTCAGAATCTGGATTAATTCTTTAAGTATTTCTAGGAAGATACAGTTCTGTTCCATCTTCTAACTTCTGTAAGATGGATATGCAGTGAAATCATGTATGATGACATGGCTTTTTTTTGTAACCTCTTGTGAACCGTTGCAGTGAGTGTTTCTTGTTAACCCTTCCTTGACGTAAGCAATATAATTGTAGGATAAACCATTATGCACTGAATCAGTCGCCTCTTCCTTCAGGCCTGTAGTTAGTGTCCACGGTGAAAATTGAATACTTGGCTAGAAAGGAAATGTACTGGGAACTCCCATGGCCAATGTGTAATAGGTGCCAGGTATTCAGGCAGAAATGCTTCCTGAATATTTGTTGGTAAGGTATTTGCTTGCAGAATGTAACAGAGTTCTTCTGTTGGACTAAGCCCAGCTTAATTAAACTTATTACGGCAGCATGTCTGAATTCCCCCTGACTCACCAAGCCTCGTCTCCTATGGCAGGGCAGGAGGCTGCTGTAACATGGAGATTCCCAGGAGATGCTGGGCAGCTTGTACACAGAGTACTGGCCTGGTAGCAGCGCAGTCTTCCTCACTTTTGTCCTCTGAAGTTGCCTCCAGCACTTGAAAAGGTGTAAATTTACCTCACTAATGTCTTCTGAAATGTTTTTGGAGTTTCAGTCCTGCTGGTGTGCTTTGAATCTTTCTTCTTCTTCCATTGAGAGGAAATCTCATTGCTCTCAGTGCCACCTATAGCTTCAGCAATTGCTCACTGGCCAGCAGGTCATCTTTGCAAAAGAGATTCACGATCCTTTCATCTGTTATGCTCTCTTTAGCGGGAAGTCAGATATGGTTCCCCAGTCTTAAAATATTTTCTCCCGTAATTTATACAGTGTCAACTTCCTTACCAGACTTTGCCCTACAGCATCCTCCAAAAATGTGGCACAAAGGTCAAGCTTCTTGCTTTTCTGCTCAGAATCCTTCCCTCTATCCATGCTGTCTTAACAAGGCATGGGAAGAACAGTCACTATACATCAAAGCATATAATTTTTCACTTGTGGTGAAAATTAAGTGATGGATGCCCTACACAGAGGAAGAGGTAATCCTTGTTTCTTGTGTGGGAAGACCCAAATTAAGAAATAACATTACAGTGATTTTCCAGGATGCTTGGCAAAATCATGTAGAAACAGTATTTGTTATTTCTATTGTACAGTCACAGGATTGATCTGTAACCAAATAAAATTCTGTAATCTGATTTGATAGAAGTGGACGGTGACATTCATACCAAAACCCTGAGGCAATACTTAGGTTATTCTGTACCCTCTACTTTTATCATATCAACTTGAGTATTAATGACTAGATGTAGATGTAGAGCTTAGTGATATGGTTTAGTGGAGGACTTGTTAGTGTTAGGTCAGAGGTTGGACTCAGTGATCTTGGACGTCTCTTCCAACCTCGATGATTCTGTGATTCCATGATTCTGTGACTGAGTGAGTCACACTTACTATCTTTTAATTGTCATTGATTTTTAAAAGGAATTGATGAACTTGATATAAACAGTCTCCCTTTTATGATTTTCTTAACATCTCGAGGATTTAGTCTGGTGGTGATATTTATAGTGTGTTGCGCTTTACTCATTTTTGGGGTTTTTCCTGCTCAGTGACACTAACTATGGAGTAACCTCATACTCAGCATGGAACAGGAAAGCCTCATTATTCTTCATGTCTTTCATCCTTAACATATCCTCTGAAACCGTAAGGTATCTGTAAGCAAAGTTACTGGATCAACACTGAGAATTAAAACTTTTCTAGTAATAATCCATGTGTGCATCAACTTCTTTTTGGGAATTGCTCTGTTTATTTTTTGTCTCTATAGTGGTTTCCCTTACCCTTTTCAGTTTGTCACCTCATGTGAACGTAGGCTAAGATCAAAAAGTCTTGATTTAAACAGAGAAATGCCTGTCCACTAACAGCTTGTTAGTTTTGATATCTGAAATTGTACCTAACAATTAGATGCTTTGGGCTGACAAAGAAAGTTAATTTCTGGGTGCAAGTGAGATTAGGAGCTTAGCAGAAAGCTCTCTCTGTGTTACATGACCAAACAGAACAGTGTTCTGTTCAAGATGCTATGTTTAATGTGATGTTTTATAAATGTAATAATTTGGAAATGGGGCAACTGTTGGTAAAACATCAAGAAATACGTCTTTAATCAGTCAGGCTAGCTTGTTTAATTTTGGTGCTACTGTATGAACTGACAGCTTTTAGGCATGTGCTCTTGTAGAGCTGCAGCGTGCCGGCTGTTGGGCAGCCCTTTAGGAAGGAATTCTGTTACCCCTGGGAACAGCACTGCTCAGGGGCAATGCGGCCACCCGCCCTTTGGGTCTAGTTAGAGGCACGGCTTTTTCTCAGTCCGTCAAGGGCTGGCCTGCCACCAGCGTTACCTTGTGCTCTGCTCTTTGTATTTGCTTATGATAAAGTCTTTATTTAGCTTATGATTTTTCCATTAGGCTTATGTAGGATGGATGGTGCGTAGGGGCAGTGTAATGTGAGATCACTCTGGGATCACAGCTTTATTTACTACAGATGTCTGAAGTAAACATTCTTTGGGACTTTCCTTGAGGCTTTTGATGAGCTTAATAGGTAGCTTCTGTTAGTGCTTCATTGTGGGTCTTCTGTCACAAGAAGATTTTAAACAGAGAAATACATGAGTGTGATTAGCCCAAATACATCCTGACAGACCTTCAAGCCAAGAGCAGCATCATGACCAGGGCTGGGATCCATCGTGCTGTGAGCTGGGGGTGTGTGGAGAACCACAATATTCGCGCTGTGGATCACATCAGGCTCTGCTTGTTCCATGGCTGCTTTTTTTTTTTTCCTCATATTTAAAGCCTCTGCCTGTTTGTCCCAAAATGCTGCATGTGTGTTTTTGATAGTCGCTATTTATGCCGTTGTGTATTTGTCTGCCAGCACGTCACTTGCCTCATGCAACATGGAGGACAGATGTTGCTCGGGGATTCATTGCAGCTCTGTAGTCAAAGAGACTGTTGTTTGCAGGATCACAAATGTATTTCCTGCAGATGTTGACATAAATGAGGCAGGGGGTTATAGGAAGGGCATGGATGATCTAAGTCAACCAGGGGAGTGACCGGCTGGAGACCTCGGCGCCTGCCTCCAGGCTGCTGGGCACGTAACTCTGCCCAGCCTTCTGCCTGGGCCCGGCCCGCTCCCACTTCCCTCAGGCCAGCTGGCAGTTAGCGCCGCACTCAGGGCACAGGCCGGCAGCATGGCCGTGTGCTTACAGCGGCACACACCTGTTCTCGTTCCGCTCCCAGGTTGTTTCTGCCGTGCTACAGTGACTGGGTAGGCCTCGCTGTTCCCTTTGCTTGGTGGCCTTCGGAGTTTGCAACACGTCCTAACTACTGGTGTGGACGGGCTTGTTTACCAACACTCCCCAGTGTCCTTCTTTAAGCAGGATGAAAGGCAAAATAAAGGTGTATGTAGCAAATCAACTATACAACACGTATGCAAACACAGCACTGCTTCCCTCCCACCTGCCTGTTTATAGCACTGCTGAATTTGGTTGATGAGATTTTAATAAAAATAAGTCTTTGCAATTGTTATTAGTATAGGGTTAATAAAGGCATGTTATGTGTGAACATCCTTTAGATCTGAAAAGCTGCTTGCTTCCTATAACAGATCTGACTTGTTCCTGGTACCCTGACACTGAGCTGCTTTGAATGAAAAGTATAAACTGAATGTGTGTTGCAGTGTTTCTTATTCAGACTTCCTTAGATTGAAATAAATAAGTAAATAAAATCAGGGTGATTTCTAGCCTCAAGCTATTGTTAGGGCTGACAGGATCAAAGAAGGGATGCAGTGTGTTCTAGTGAGCATAGTGATACAAATCTTTTATGGGAAGGTGTGCATGTAGTTCCTTGAGTGAGGTTTTTGTAAATAACATAAATCACTGTTCAGGGCTTATTCTGTCCTTCAAAAATGGGTGATGAGGCAAATGTTGCCTCACATAGTGCTTTTTGCTTTTCAGCCTGAGGCTTTTACTGATGGCCCAGGTGTGACCGTGGCCTTCTTGAATCTGAGAACCAGTCCTGGCCAGTAATTGTTATCATTATTATTATTATTATTTTTAAGAGATGCAGAAAGGAAAAACATCTCATAAAGTATTTTACTTTAATGGTTGAAAAAAATTCTGAAGCTTAAGGCCTTGGGTAGCCCAATTTCAACAGAAATCCTCACAAAATCTTCAGAAAATTGTGGCCTATGGAGAACCTGTTTAAATCCTGCAAGGTGGTGGGCAGTTTGCCCAGCAAAACCTCCTGTGGATATCTGTAGGCAGCTGGGATGCCCAGGGGGTTATCTACAGCTCCAGCTGGAGTTTCCTCTCCAGGTTTACAGAGGGCACTGTTGTTGCTAGTTTATTGATGAATGGAAAGCTGACTAATAACTCCCCTGTGCTGGTGCTGCTGAGATAGTAGAGGTTGTTTTCCATTACTTTTTTTGGTGCAGTTAGGTGCAACTTTGTGAATTTGTAATTCGAGGAAAAAGCTTGAAAAGCAAAGGTGGTGTTAAAAGCTGCATTAAAAAAAAGCTTAACAGACCCTTGCCAATGGAGGGTTGCAGTTGTCTGATGCAAGTTGCTGACTCTCATTCTTGAGCCTTTCAGTTCTAAATTTCACAGCTCCTGGTATGAATGTAGGATGTATCCTTGTGTAGTGAGGAAGACACAAAAAGAGGAGCTTCATCTCTCGTCTCTCTTGACGATGTGAGCACCTTCATGTAAAGGCAAGCTCCAGGAATCAAGAATTTGTCACTACAGTAAAAAGCCTATTACCTAAGCAGTGATTTTAATTAGTTCCATGCATTACAATGAGCATATACATATGAATGCACCTACTGTATACATAAATTTGTTTTATTCTTTTCTTTATCTGTAGAGGTACTGGAAGCACTTGGATGATTGGAATTGAAGATATTTTGTTTGTACTGTTACACTGAGTCAGAAGAAATAAGCACAAGAAATTTCTGTAGTTCAGGCAAGTAAATATCTTTACCTCAGTAGCTTTTATGAAATTAAATTTTTACTTAACAAATGAATTGTGGGAACATTTAAAATGGATGAACTTCTTTGTTCTGTTACAAAATAGAGTTTAAAAGGAACACAGGGATTTTACTTTTTTTTTTTTCTTTATTTAATAGTTCAAGGATCTGTCATACTGAACTCTGAATAACTCTGAGAAGCCTCTTCTGTGTGGAATTGAACTAGACATTTGACAGTTGTCTTGAATAAAAATTGAGACAAAAATGTCCTTCATAGATCCTTATCAGCACATCGTGGTAAGTAGCTATATGTCTTCTACTTACAGTTTCTCGTGTATTGTCTTGTATCATGTATTCTTTTATAAGTTATTCTAATAAGCACACAGCACTATTCAATTACTGTGAATTCCTTTAAGTAAAGTTAAGTGTGGTTAGAGCAAATTTATGAAGAAATTTCTTTGAATGAGATTTGAAAAAACTCAACTTTTCAAAAACAGATAATGACTTTGAGTGTGGTTGTTCATGTATAAGTCACAACAGAATACAGGCTTCTAACTTAACGTAATGAGGGTATTGTTTTATGGGAATTGCCTGTTTGAAGTATTTAATTAAAGTGCCTGTATTTGACTAGTTTTTCATACAAGTTTATTACACACTGATTGTTAGTCTGTAGCCTACAAAAGTAACATCATGCTAATAGCTTTCTCCCTTCCAATACAGTTTTGCTATACAATTTTATGAACTTATACTTCTCCCTTTTCATCAGCGGAGGGATGAATTGGCAATTTTGGATACACTGATCTTAAACCAGTGTCTATCAGTGATGTTGATTCAAAGAGAATCTTCAACGTACGGTCTGTAAACTCTAGGTAAGGGTCAGTGAGATGATCTGTGCCACTCAACAACATGTTGGTGCCAAAGTACTCCGTCCTTCCCACTGCCTTGCAGTGGTCCTCCTGCATCCACTGTACCAGCTCTGAAGTGCAGCTGATCTGAGTGAGCTCGCTGACTTTGCTGAACTGGGAGAAAACCAGTTTGAGGCAAAAGATGAGATAGGTCCTGTCACAGCTGGGCCAAGGGAAGGACAGAACCACGTGAACATAAGCTGTGTGAGTGGAGAAGTAGGGGCAAGAGAAGGAGAAGGAAAATGGGAACAAAACTGCCTGTTGTGTGGTGGCAAGCCAGCAGGATGGGTCAGCAGCTTGCTGAACACAGTGGCTACAGTGTGCTCTCGCATATCTCTGCTTGAATTACTTTCTAAAGTAAACACTGAAATCACAATTTCTATCAAAACGCAAATCTCAAAACAAGCTGAGTGTGTTCATATCAGCTACTTTTCGTAACTGTCACCGAATCTCATGGCAGGAAAAGTGATACATACTCAAAGATAGTTACCATATACTTGTCATAATGTTGAACATTGCTAAAAATAGTGCGTGCTTCCTTGAAATGATCTCTTATCAATGATGTGGTTTCCACCCCACACAGTCACATCCTTTATGTGAGTTTGCAGCCAACAGATGTCAAACTTGTGTTTTACTATCTATGCAGTTCTGTGAATGCTGCTGTAAAGACAAGTTTCAGGTTGATGTCTCTATTTACAAGTGTTTAAAACAGTATGCTAACATATTCCTTTCGCTATCAGTGCCCTCTCCTGGATGGAATATTTGGTTTGCTGTGTACCTTTATGAAAGCAGTCTCAGATGCATTCACTCATTTCATTGACTCATTCACACAAAATACCTCTTTTGACACCAGTATGTGCCCCACTGTGAACAAAACACAGTTTCAGAAGAGTGAGTGATTGCAGTCGTCTGGCAGCGCTGAATTCTGATGCAGCGATGTTGTAATTGCAGGCAGGAATATTGTTAATGCAAGAGCTGACTATAATTGCTAGAAAAATGCATGGAAGTCTGAGTTTTTTTTTTATTCAGATTTAAACTGCAAGGAAAGTTTTACTAAAATTTGAACACTCGGAGCAGCAGGCTTATATCAGTGCAAAAATAGTACATTTTCATAACACTTGGCATTAAAAGTCTCAAAAGAATTCTGCATTTTCCAAAAGTCCTGCTAACCACTATGCATTTTCTGATCCCTTTTATTTTTCTTCTTTCCTCTTTATATGAAAGACTAGAAGGAATAAAAGAAGGCAATGCAAAGTTGCTGCAGAGTTGCTTCACAAAATGCTTTTGGGTTCAGAGAATAGAGTTGAGACATAATATACCTTGTTACATTGGTATTGGGGTTAAATATGACAATAACAAAAGAAATAACTTCAAAATGTATGTGTATACACAAATATTTACCTTTATTTGTAATATCCATGTAAAAGAATGGACTTCATGGAAATCTGTTATTTAACAAAATAAGCAAACATTTTCATTTGTCCAGCTCAATTGTCAGCTTGAGTGTCCTGCTTAAAGTTAAGGAAGTAGAAGTAGTAAATCCTTATTACGCAAGGTATACCAGACCTTCCTGTTTTTTATTTGGTTTATATCTCCTGATTGAGTTATATTTTGTGACTCAGCATTCTGGGGGATGAAAAATACCGTATTCAACACATGCAAATTCCTTGCTTTCCTGCTAAGTGTGGAAAGTTCACAGGCAAAACCTGATGGTGTTACAGCAGATTTTTAGAGCATTGTTTTGTTTCCCAGACTTGTAGTGCAAAAGTGTGTATAAAAGTATAAATGAAGGGAATTAGATAATAAGGGAAATTTTACTGGGAGAAAAAAAATAGTTCAAGGTGGAAAAGAAAGGAAGGAGGCAGGAGGAGGAGTTAAAGATGGAGTTATATGAAGGAAGGAGACAGGAGGAGGAGTTAAAGATGGAGATGTGTGAGGGCAGGAGACACTGAACAGTTGTTGTTCTGCATACTTGGAAAACCTAGTGCTTGTACCTAAAAGGGGTGGACTGAGCAAATACTATCATAACTCAGAAAGCCCATCTTTGGAGAAGGCATATTGAAGGTGGTGTTTCTGTCTTTTTTCTCCTCTTCTGCCTCTCTCCTTCCTTCTCTAAACTTATGGAGAAAGAATAAGTAAAGTGAAAGAAATATGTAAAGGCAGGTCACCTTGGAAGAGAGGATTTAGGCTTTTCAGTTTTGTGAGCTTCTGCAATTTTTAACCTGTCTTAGATTTAAAGATATGCAGATGTTGCTCCACTCAGTGTTGCAATATTTAAGTGATTTATACTGTCTTGTTTTCCTCTGAAGTAATTGAGGAGTTGGCAATGTACAGATTTTTATCAAGACATAAGGTGAACCTAAGTCACATCAGAAAACACAGCTTTGTCATCTAAATTAGTAAGGATTTATATAGGTATTTAGAGTTAATATGCTGTATTTTCAGGGGGCTTTTAACTTATGTAGAAGTTTGTCTTTCCAAAAATTAATCTAGCAAGTCTTTTGGGATCATTTATTTGGTAATGTGGATATTTAGGTCTCTTAGTACCCTTAGAAACTGGATCCTAAGTGGAAAATTGCCTTAATTTCCGTTTGCGCTTCAGTTGCATGAAAAATGTTTATTTTAGGATAAGAAAAGTTCTAGGCTTTCAAGCTTCCTGTGTATCTGTGTACGTTTTTACTAAGAGGGAGATCGTTTATTTTAGTACTGTGCAAATTTCTTCTAAGCATGTGATCATGTCCAGATATTAATAACTCTATAATTACGAGCCTCGGTTTGTTATTTTGGGTGAGGCATGGGGAAAGAAGATAATGGTTTTCTGTTGTTTTACCAGGCCTCTGCGTATTCACATTCCTTTTGGAGGATACCAAATCTTATGCCACAGTTATCTTTCTTGGCATAGCAGCAGCTGAAATTAAGAGGTTTGCTGCTTACATCAATAAAAAGCAGTTCTCATTTTAGCATTAGGAAACTTGCAGTAGAAAGTAATGACAATCTCCATACTGCTGTAATGAGAAAATTCCAATGAGTAGCGTTTTATCCTCGTACTGAAGTGGGCATTTAGGCACATGAGTTGTATGGATAGGACTGAGATGCAGGCAAACTACTTTCCAGAAGTGCTTTCTGTAGGTGAACATCTTGCAGTATCACCATTTTTCAGCTAGGACTCAGGGGACCAAAATTGTACTTGAGCTTCACATAGCAGCTGAGAACTAAATCCAGCACGCCCTTGTCCTATACTCGTAACTTAATTATAACTTCAGCCTCCTCTTTGTTGCTAAATATTCAGTGATCTCTGATTTGTGGTCTCAAGCGAGGACAGGAGCTTTCCTAACAGCTAAGAATAAGGGGAAGGGTGGTGTCTTTAGACTTCAGGCTGTTTCTTTTTAATTATAAGGTTGTATATGACAAAGCAATGATATAACAACATCAGTCTGGGTGAACAAATGCTGGGGCCAGCACTGCATTGTGAAACCAGCACTTCAGCGATCTGACATGTATGAATGTAGCACACACTGATAAAACAGCTTTGAGCACGCTCAGAAAGCAAGCTGGAAACAAGGGATGGAGAGAGAACGTGTTTTCTAGAGTTGACACCTTGTAAAAAATCTTGAAACCATGTAAATGAAGAGCTGGGGTAGCTTTATGTAGCTGTGTGAGAAGTCCTGACCTCTTTCCTGTTCTTCTATCCACTCGTGGAAGCTACAGCGCAAAAGATGGATACCATGAAATCATTGGGATATCTTCCTGTCAGGACAGGGCAGGCTGTTAAAGAAGTGATTTAAATTAAATAGGCGATAGATGAGAAGTCACATGTCTGACACCTTTCTGTTCAGCTTGATACTTTTGACTGGGTTAACAGTCCTGGCTGGGAGACTTGGCCAGAGGCTGGATCCCATTTTTGCTGTGGTTGGCGAGCCGCTTGCTGCGAAATGACAGCTTTAGTATACCGCTTGTAAGCTAATAGTCTGCATTGCCACAGTTTTCCCAGTGCTTGCTTACTTGTTCTCTGAACCAGACAACTCCTACAGCTTTACAGAGGAAAAATTACAGAGTTGGTGTTTCCTGCTGGGCAGACTGTCATGAAACGAACCTCCAGACGTCCCCCTACCTGCGGGTGACTACAGCTTGAATGAAGATGCAGCAAGTCATTGTCTGGGTCAGCCAGTGTCTGCAGTGAAGTCATACCCTTAGCAGCACCGGGGGCATTTTCCCCTAGGTATTTGCTGCTGTGATGTGGCTGTGCCTTTGCAAACTTCTAGACTGCAGACTTGTGGAGGAGTTTGCATTTCTGCCATTCATGTTGTTTTTAAAATGAGCCTTGACTCAGCTCTTACTTAAGAATTCACAAACCACTTTTGCTATCTATAGATGATGATTGATTTTTTATTTTTTATTTTTTGAGCAGATGATATGTAATTTACAAGAGATTGTTTCTTGTCTTATTTGTATTAAAGAGGGATTCAGTTTGGTTCTGGTGTAAGGATGTCATGTATGCGAAATAGTGAGGCTTGTCTGAAACAACCAGTTCTGCAACAGCTGTGAGAGCCTCTTGAAGGCCCTTACAAGTCTAGCAGTTGAAGCAAGCTGTAGCTTAAACGGAGGTACAAGCCACTGTTAAAACTAAACCATGAATAATGCATTGTAGTTTATTTTTGGCTTGTCTGTTTGTTCCTTTAAAAAAGGTGTTTTGAAACAAAACACACACACACAAAAAAGCACCGGGTGCAGCCTGAATAGGCATGTCCCATTCCAAAGGTACTGTCTGTTATTTTAAGTAAACTTGAAGGAATTTCCTGTTTCTGGTAATTCCCTTTCTCTTCTGATTGGGATACATTGCAAGATCTTCAGTATGTGGTTAGTTGTCCTAATGATTCTAATGGGTAAGTAAGAAAAGACAGCAAGAAAGTCAAGATGGAGACCTGAGGCACAGGTGTGGGTGTGAGCTGTAGGTGACTGCCTGAGCTTCCCTGGGAGCTGGAGAGCAACTTGGACCTGGTGCCCAGCACAGGGGCAGAGCTCAGGGGTGAGGGGGTGCCCGAATTTCCGTTCCAGGAGGGCTCGTGGGCTGGTGCCAGGGGTGAACCAGCATCCAGGAAGTGTGGCCAGCCAGAGGGCTTGGGTCAGGCAGAGCATTAAGGTAGCAGCGCAGGCGTGAGTGAGCACAGAGAGACGGTTGTGTGGGGCCTGTGCCTGGCCATAATACCGAGTGCTTACAGCTTACCCATGCTCTGCTCTTTCCCTGTGGAAGGCTGATGGCATCTGTACACAGTGATGATACTCCTGATGGCATTCAGTAGGTTGGTTGAACTTGTGACTATGTAGGCAAAATAGAAGCAGATGTGAGCCACTGGCCTCTTTCCATTGAGGTTTTTACTTTCATTTCTTAATCTCACTGCTTCCATTCAGGAGATACATTCTGGCTGCTTTTAAAAGGCAGCTCTTGCATAGTGCTTGGTCTTTGCAGGAAACATGAAGGTTCAAAAACTGTGTGAAATTTGTTTGTGGATGTTTTAACAGCCTGCTTTTTACCCTCACTCCATTGTCTTAGGGATACTTACACTTTGAATAATGATGTGTACTGAAAAGTATACTCTGTGCTTTACTAATTTTATCCTTTGCATGTGCAGTATGCATATATCTGTTCCAGAACATGTACTCAGAAATAATTGCACCTGTTCTTTTTACTGGGGGAAGGTAATTACAAAGATGAACACATGGTAAAATAGCCCCCTTTTTATTATTTTTTTCTTACTATACCAAGTTGTCCTTGACTGACTAAATGCCTTAAAGCAGGTTCTGTAGAGAGGAGGAGAGTTATTTATTGAGATTAGTAGGTGTGGCTGCAGGAAAATCAAGCAACCCTAGTGTAAGGCTTGACCTTTCAGTAAAGCTGCAGGGTGCAGTTCAGCTTTAAGATGCTTTATCCAGTATGCATTTCATTTGCACTTTGGCTCGGGGATTTCTCTCTCAGTTTTTGGATGAAATGAGACCTGTTTTAATAGAATAGCTGCTTTTTGATTCTGGAACTTAATCACCTCTAACTCTCTGACTTCCAGGTGGAACACCAGTATTCACATATATTCACTGTGACAGTAAGGAAAGCCACAAATGTCACAAAAGGAGCCATTGGTGACATGCGTGAGTATTTCTCTTTCTGTTTTGCTTCTTTTTCTAGGAGACTGTTTCTATAGGCAGGGGAAGGGGACACAACAAGCTTGTCATGCATTAAAAGATTTGTTGTATTGTGGTTTTTGTTTTTCGTCTTGCTTGTTAAAGCTAGAGTGGTGTAACCATTTCAGTGCTCGTTCACTTCAACTCAGAAAGCTGATTTGCCACTCCTTCTTTCCATCAATCCAGAAAAGATGAGTGAGTTGTAAACAATTTGCCTACAAGCAGACACCACCTACATTTAGTTTTTTGGCGTAGTCGGAAGTGCTGTTCTGAGTATAGTGAAACTGGCAACTGCTGTATTTTCAAAAGGCTGTGGTTTGGTGGTGTGAACACTTGGAAAGAAAGAAGCCCAGAGCTCTGCTGAGTCAGTACAACAAAAAATGAGGGGAGGGGGGAGATAAGCAGATCTCACAATGAGGAGCTATATAAGACTCTAGCACTTCTTCCCCTTTCAGTTGCTCTTCTGAGTCTCCAGATTTAGCAGCTGAACAGGAAACAACTAGGAAGAGAGACCCATGAAAACTCTTGTCTGTTCTTAAGGAGGGAAGAGAGAGAATAATATATTGGCTCAATCTGTAAAAAGAATGCTCTTGCTTCCTTCCTGATGAGTGTTTTGCTGTCAGGTCATGTCTCACTTTCCCTGGCATTACATAGCCTGAGACTGCAGGCTGCGTGGTACCTTGCTCCTGCTCTTTGATCAGGCTGGTTTGAGATGCAGTTGTTTCCCTCCCAGCACATTCCTGGGTTTTTGAACTGCTTTCAGGTCAAACTACAGCAGCTGCTCTAACACACAGCTTTGCTTCAGCAGGCAAATGTTTCTTTTATGTTTAGTGTCCAGCACTGATATTAAACAAGGTGGGTAGCTGGGGAGAAATAGCAGGGAGTGTTGGCAGGGGAAGAAATGGAAAACTATTTAGTATCTACTGCGGGGTGAAGAGAAGAGCACAAGCGGAAGGTGCTGTGGGACATGGTTCTGGCAGCCTATGAAAGGGTGTTCATGTAAGAAAACCTTGGGAGAAGTGTTCTGGCCCAGGGACCCCACAGGTTCGTGTGGAGGAGAAGACAGGTGAAATGGAAGGACACAGGGTCCTGGCATGAGAGTGTGGGGAGCATGGGAAGGGAAGAAGGGGGGTCAAATTATTATGATATTAAATGGAGTATGGAATGGGTTAAAAAGAAAGCCAGAAGACCATCACGGCAGGTATGGTCCTATTGATGCATAATATTTGGAATTTATGCTATAACACTGAATTTTTTTCCAGTAAAAGAAGAAAACTTTTTCTAAAACTGACTGAATCATCGAAACTGAATAGTTACTCAGGAAGAACTCTGATAAAACCTGGCAGAACTGTGCTCAGGGGCTACTGAAACCTGCTTGGTTTCCTGTCTGAGGCAGCTACTAGCGCTCCATAGCCTGAGGCACCTTGGGCATCTCACAGTGAGCTTCCAAGTTCCCAGGGCTTGTTCTTGGAGTCCTGGCAAATCCCTGAAGTGTGTGGGGGGGGGGGAGAGGAACAACAGAAAAACCCGACTCAGATGACTTTTCATTTTTCCAAAACAGAAACAGAAGCAATGTTTTTATTTCCCATGTACATACAAATCTCAGTGTATTGGAGCCTGGAAGCTATTTGATCAAATCAGTAATCTTGTTATTACTGAAGAAAGATGTGTGAAGCTGTGAGCAGCACAGGGCCTCTACTGGTCGTACCAGCCAGTACTTTTTTCACTTGATTTGTCAAAACTGCAACTTGTTAAAGGAATTTCTGAACTCACACTGGGTTTCTGTTCTCAAGCACAGGACTTGCTAACAGGGGGAGTGGCTGTGATACATAACATCAGATTCCCTGGTCAGGGTGGAGGCCTGATTGTTGCTGTCCTGTGTGAGAGGCACTACCAAGTTCTTGAATTTTCTGGTGGGTTTATCTCAGACTCTTCTGTTAGGGTTGCTCCGCTTTCTATAGATAGTGAACAGCTCTGTGAGCAAGACAGGTAACTTTTCAACGTGGTGGGGATGGAGGTCCTGGGGAATGTGAGAGATTAATGGTTTGTTTTTTTCTATGTCACAAGTAAATGCCTCAGGTGCTAAAAAGTCTACTAGAAAATTTTCAATTCATTTACATTTATTTATGTATTTTTTTGACGAGGGTGTGAACAGGAACTCTCTCCTCTTTGGAAAATCCTTCTTCTGTGCAGTAAAGTTTTATATATCTACAGGTTGTCAAATGCTGCCTTCTGAGGAGATTCTTGTCCTCTGGCTTATAATTTTGCTGTATTTCCAATGTAAGGATCTGCAGTCAACCTCTGTTCAAGGGGTCTTGGGTCTGGTGTACATGGTGCTCTGACTTGGCTGGGCATGGAGGCCTGGCCTCTGTGGCAGAGTTATCCACGCCTCTTTCTCCCCAAGCTTGGGCTGTGGAATTCCAGGCAATTTTTTAAAGGTATTCTGCACTCTGTTAATGAAGAGCATACCTGGTTGTATCAGCCTTGAAACTGAGTTATAGGTAAACATACTGCCACTTCCACAGGCTATGAGTTTCCTTGTGTGAACAGTTCATGAACAGCACTGCTGATTCAAGAAGTTTTCTTCATTTCCTAGCCAATCTAGGTGACTGGAACAACAAAGAAAATTGAAGCTAGGATAGCTTCCAGCTGTTTTTCCAGATTCTATTTTTATTTTTTGGCTGAGGTTTCTTATTGTCTCTGTGAGCTTTAAAATCTTTATTAGACTGATCTGATGGAGATTAGCAATCAAATCTGAATCTGGGTCATACCAGTGTCTGAGTAGCTAAGCTGTGGTAGCTTGGATTTGGTTTTTCAGTGATAAGGAACATCAAAATACAAATAAAAGAATACTTGAATCATATTTTTTTCCATGCAAATAATTTTCATTTATCTTAGATTTTGATCAATTATTCAGAAGACATTCTTCACTAGGAGGGTGCTGAGGCACCGGCACAGGTAGCCCAGAAAAGCCGTGGATGCCCCAACCCTGGCAGTGTACAAGGCCAGGCTGGATGGGGCTTTGGTCAACCTGATGTAATGGGAGGTGTTCCTGCCCATGGCAGGGGGCTTGTACCCAGATGATCCTTAAGGTCCCTCCCAGCCCAAACCATTCTGTGATCCTCATATGAAATTATGGCTTTCTCTGCAGTTCAGTCTAGTACATTCTGATTTCAAATATCTACCCGTTTTCTGTTGTCTTCGTAGAAGAGAACTTCTAAGGATTTCACTTATTTTAATTTCATGATCCCTCTTTCATGGTGTCTCTCACACTGGATGTTGTCCTAATAAAATCCAATCAGTACAGCTCTACCTTTGAAGAAGGTTTAAATTCCATAGAAGTGATTGCTGCTCTAATAGTTGTAGTGAACTTTACAGGGTAAGTCTTTAAACAAACTGCATGATTTATGAGAAGAGCAACTGCAGCATACGGAATATCTCAATGTGTGTGTGTTTTTGGAGAGAACATCGTAATTCCTCAGCTTTGTGTTGGTCAAAGGGTCAGTAGAACTTGTAAAATATTTTCTTCTGTGTTCAGTTTAGTGGATTCTTATATAGTTGATATTTGTTTTTGAATCTGTTATGAAGATACCACTCCATACTGCAAAGCCTTTCCTTACTTCCATGATAATACAAGAAGTTGCAGAAAAAGATCAGAATCCAAAACTACAGCATGCTGGAAGAGAAATGCTTGAAAACAGTGATGGTTCTTACTCTAGGACGCTGGTTCCAAAACTTGCTAATGTGAAGATGGATCTTCTAGAGGATCTGGATGGATCTTCTAGAGGATCTAGATAGATCTTCTAGAGGTAGCTCTTGGCTTGGCTAGCTCATGCTGTAGCAAGGAGCAATATATGTCCCCTGCAAGTCAAGGAGATGTTCTTCCAGTGTGGTTGGTGTCCTTCCACGCTGTCTCCCGCTTCACCAGAGGAGACAAAGAGCTGTGGCATTTTGAAAAACAAATGTGTGTCTGTCCCTGCCTGCAGCACCTCCCTGGCCCTGGCACGAGGATCTGCTTGAGCAGCATGGACAGGAAGGGGAGCTGATTCATTTAAAGCCAGAGTCACATACTTGAGTGCAGTTCAGGCACACATATGCAGTGTTTTAAACCAAAAAGTTAGCCAAAAGGGAAGGAATTGGAGATTTGCTTGCTCATAATAGAACAGGGATGCAACAGTTTCCATTACAACAGCTCATTTAGGACTAATCCAGCTGCTCTCTGTATAACTGCTGGCAGGTCTCGCACCCTAACTTAGCTACAATACTTGATTTAACTGTTGACATGTCATCAGATAACGCTCTTCCTACAAGGCCATGAAGCAGGACCTGAATTTTGCAATGGAGCTCCAACAGGAAAACAAGCCAAACCCTTCCCCTTTGCAGCCCAACAACCTGGAAAAAGTAGGTCAGAGTTGGCCAGTTTTCCAAGTCCTACAAGCTGCACATGCAGATCTTCACGTGGCCAGAAGCTCTAAGATGTGCTGCATACCTAGCAGGGCAAAGCAGTGCTGGAAGTAGCTCACTGTGAGGAGATAGAAGAATTTCTGTTTGGACCCATGCTGCATTGGGGCTTGGGTGGCCTGGATGGGCAGCAGAGTCCCAGGATGACCACGCTTTGTGGGCTTCAGCATTCCCTCTCGATCCAACTCTTTCCAACAGCCTCGTACCGTCTCTTCCATCGGTCATGTTTTATGGTGGTCAGCGATCTACTGCCAACCACAGGAGCTGTCTGACTCCAGAGCCATGGGTGGGTGTCTTCAGAAGACACAGGTGTGCCCATCTTCAAAAAGGAACACTATGAATAACAGCTGCTCATGAAATGTCTACTGCATATCTCAGCCAAACATTGATGCCACTGTAGGCTTGACTATGGTTTCATGGGTACATGCTGTGGTTTTGCCCTGTTGTAGGTTGCTGCATCCAGAAGCAGTGCTGGGAGGTGCAAGCCTTATTGGAAACAGGCTCATGAGTTCCACAGTGAAACTGATGCAAAAAATGCTGCTCTTCCCACTCATAAAAATATCTTTTTGATGAAAAACAAATTCTGTCTTGGAACGCTTGCCATGTAGCTATTGAGGCAGGGACTGGATTTAGTAAAATATTAGTGAAAACTTGTTTTCATCCTAGAGAAAGGCTTTTCTGGTTCTCTGTTACACTGCAGCGATAACATCAAAGCAGGCATGCCAGCTTAGACCAAGGACCCATCTTGCCTGATACTCTGGCTGTAGGACCTCCCTCTCCGAGCTGTGGCCATGTGCAGTCCCAGGAGAAGGGAGCTTGATGGTGACTGGAAGTGGTTGTGTTTCATGTGCTGTCACATCTGCAGACAGAACTTAGTGGTGGGGCTCTGTGGATCCCTCCTGGGAGCTGTGGACACTGCTGTTTCTAAAGTTTGAGCCTTTCACCCCTTTTTTTGTAAGGGGTCTCCCTCCTTTCTGTCTGTGCTTTGTAATAGTTTGATTTCTTCCTGCTTTCTTTTCTTTTCCCTCTCATCCCCTTTCTCAGGGAGGACTTTGAAGTTTTGTTAGGGTTGGGCTAATGCCTGATCCCGAGGGAGAACCAAGAAGAACATCAGTCATGGTTGGATACTGAGCAAAAATATGAACAGGCTAAGTATGTGATGTTTTCTTCAGATCCTCTCCAAGCACTCTGCTGTTCTCAGTAAGGGACTCCCTGAACTGTATGTGAGGGCTCCTAATTACATCAAAAGCAGAGTTTCTCTTGCACAAACATCAGTGGTTTTCCTTGCATCCATATAAGTCTTCTCATCCACAGCTGCTTTGATCAGGAGTTCTGCAGGTTGCTATGTACTGTGTGAAAAAATCACTTTTTAAATTTGTGTTGAAACTGTTTTTTTTAAGTGTGACTTGGAGCTTCCCCTGGTTACTGTCTTGCATTTGTTGGATGTTAACTTGCCCACATATATGTCTGTAGCAAAGGAAGTTCTCACAAATAACAAAAAGTGCTAATCTGTTGAAACAGGAGGAATGTCTGCTGACTCAGTGCAAGGTTGTGCCATGCTTAGTGGGGCAGACTAGCTCACATGCACGATCATCCTTTTCCCTTTGTGGGCCTGTTAACGTTGGTGTACATAAGCTGTTCTGACCAAGTGCACAACCATCCGTTCCTCAGTGCTGCAAATGAAACGCCTGTGATAACCAGCCCGAACAGCTGCGTTAGTGCAGAAACACTTTGCAGGTGTCACTTGATTTTAAAGCCTCCCGTGAGAGCTCACAGCAGCAATGGTGATGGTTCTCCTGGGACGTGGTGTTTAGGTAACCACCCTGAGCCCGTGCTCACCCACGGTTCTGGCTCATTCGCGCAGCTCCATGTTTGTGGAGCCTTCCTGACAGGCCCAGGGAAGAGCCTCTTCTCCCTGCCAGGCGTTGAGGCTGGGCCTCAGCAGCTTAGTACATCAAGCTCTAGGGCTGCTGGTAGAGGACCAAAACCTCTAAAGCCTCATGATACCGAATACGGATCTAGTATAAACTTGTTCTGCGGATTCAGGGATGTTCAGAAAACGTTGACAGTTTAAATTTACTTTAGCAGACCTTATGCCAGGCTAGGAGTAATCTATACTCCATCAGCGAACAAAAATTTGGAGTCAGAGTCACATTGTGGGTTTTGAGTAATTTACCAGGAATGTGACGATCTGCCTAAACCTACTCTAGACCGATGGAAAAATGGCTTTTCCTCCTCTTACAGATTTGATATGAACCTGTTAAAGTGTTCAGCTGACTTTTATTTTACTTTATTTTGTTCAGGGCTTCATCAGCAAAAGTGCCAGTGGCGTCCCACCTGCCAGTAAACGAGGTAGTAGTGCACTCCCAGAGCTGGGAGCTCAGTCCTTTCCTTCTTCTAAATTATGCTGGAGATGAAAAGCGCTGTAATGCAAGGCACTAATGATCTCTAATAAATGCATTACTCAATGACAGGATTTCTCAAAGCAAAGTTGCTGTCTCAGGAGCAGTCTTGCCTCACTTGTAGTCACCTTCTGCTCATAAAATCCAGCCCTGCATCATCCCCCTTGCCAAATCCCCCTGCAAGATGAGGGCCAGAAATCCTGACAGTCCTTATCATACCTTGAACATGACAGCAAATAACCTATGGCCTCCTGCTTGTGACTCCTTACTGATAGACTATGGCTGTGTTTGGCTCCCAAAATATCCTCTCCAAATTAATGGGAAGCCTGAATGTAAATGTAGCAGTTAAACCACATCAGTATCTATTGTGAACACTCTATCAGAATTAAAATAACTGAAGTAAAATTCAGTGATGAGATGGACCACATATGGGTTTAAATAAATTTAGCCAATGTGCTTCACAAGTTAATTGTGTATTTCATTAGTCGCCTATCTATCAAGAGCTACAAAATCAGCCAATTAAAAAAAAAAAAAAAAACGAAATAGCCGAAGCAGTCTTGTCTGATATCTGTGTTACAGACAGGGCTGCAGGCCATTGCCACTAGCTTGGGCTAAGCCACAGTCCTCTTGGAAAGCGGAAACTGAGAACAAACCAAGAAGATCAGAAGTCAGGCCTTGCTGCTTTTTGAGTCTTGCTGTTGGCTGCAGGAGGTGTTAACATGAAGGTTACCCAAGAGAGCCACGAGGTGCTTGGCTGCCTTGCAGCCCGACACAGCCAGTTCTGCTGCATTGCATTCCCAGGCTCCACCTCTCCAAGTAAGAGAAGAGCTTTTCGGTTTCCAAAATCACACTCCAGCCTCCGTTAAAGACAGTACCCACTTACTGTGAGTTGTCAGGGAAGGTACTGAGCAATCCTTGCCCTGAGCGCCCGGTGGCTTGGTCAGACATTTTGCTGCCTCCTCCCACGGCAGTAGCACTGCTGGCTGCTGTCTAGGGTACCTTGTGGCTCTGGCTCGTTTTTCCATTCCTGCCTGCCTGAGAGTGAGGTATGTAATTAATTAAAGGTGCCTCTGTTCTCTTGAACACAGGAGCCACCTTGTCAGACCTTGCCTTAGCCTGTCTTTTAAGCTACTGTCAGCAAAGCAAGGGGAAGCCAAATCTAGTGATACAAATGTTTGCTAATACATTGTTTGAGGAACACTATTTGGGACTTACTGATGTTGGACAGTTAACGAACACTGCTTGTAGTTTCCATTTTACCCCCTTTACACATAAAATTCACTATTTGAATAAAAAAGTGGGTCATTTATAAGCACGCATTGAAACCTACAAAAAGATTTATGTCTCGTGTCGTGCTGGTTTACGGTGATCGATGCAAAAACATTTTCATCCTGTTGAAAATGCCTTCGAGCACCTTGCTTAGGGTTTCTCTCAGGACGCAGCAGGTCTGATAGCTTCCATAAGGCAGTGGGAATGTGGCACGCATTCTTCCTTGAGTCCCTTCCCCGAGCAGAACTGCTGGTGCCTAGGGCAGAGCTGGCATTGGACTACCTGATCTTCAGAGGTCCCTTCCAACCCTGGCCATTCTGTGACTTTTGGAGAAGGAGGGCAGTCCAGCAGTTCCCGGCAGGGGCCTCAGCCAGGCAGCACTGAAATTTGTGGTGTTAGTGCTAAAATCAAAACAATGAAGCAGCGTGTGGCACAGGGGAGAGTTAACTGTGTTGGCTCTCAGTGTCACAAGAGGAAAGAATATCAGGCACTGGGGAAGATTGAATGGTACACTGATGGGGGAAGGCTGGAGGAGTTTCTGGTCATTCACGTCTAGTTTCATACCTCAAACCTCACTGTTTGTGTTTAAAGGAGAAAGAGATACAAGGAAGTTAGAGCTCCCGTGTTAATAAAGTTGTACTGCAGTATTGTAATCCAAAAAGCTGATGGAAAGTGGACACAGGTGGTCTTTTGGGACCTAGTAATAATTTATGAACTAGATAGCACTTATTCTTAGAGGATGTTGATTAACCAGAAGGCAAAAAACTCCAATAAACCAAATTAATGTTCTTCTTTAAGGAAATTCTGCAGAATGCTTGCTGGAATATTCCTGTAGGTGCACAGGTGTGGTAGCTGGAGATCATGGGTCTGAAAAACCTGGATCCAGATTTACCTTCCATAATAGTGATGCATATATTAACTGAAATTAATGTTAGTTTAGTTTTATTTAATAATCCGTTATGCTCACCGGTATTCACAACATGCTCGTGGGAGAAAAAAGACAGATTCTTTTGTGACAAATCAGATTTTGGAATACTTAAAGAGCCTTTCATTTCTTTCAAGGCTTGATGGACATTAGATAAATTTTAATGTACGGTTGAGGAGGGTTTATCTTTGGTGGTTGAGATTTGAACAACCTTAATATTGTTTCTCTGTTATGCTATTGAAATAATTGCAATTGGAATGACTGAAATATGTACAGTTAATTATATTAATATGGGGGCCTGATGACAGTCATCCTACCAAATTGGTAACATAAGATAAAATGGTTTCCTCTCATAGAAAATTTTACAGGTTTCTTTAATAGATTGCTTTGAGCATTACTCATTTTTAATGTGAGAATGATTGATCCTAATTAGTGTCCATTGTGTATTTCACTTATGATTCACAGTATAATTTAGAGATAGGATTCTATAGGAATTATATATGTGGAGATAGAGGAAAAGTCATTAAATCATTACTTCCTACCTCTCGGCCATTTGTTAAGCCAGCGTGTTTAAAAATAACTTCATGCTGAGTCTGCCTTTTAGTCTTGGATGTCTGTCTTCAACCCCTGGGAATTTGGCAGATGCTGCATATCTTTCAGAAGGTTTATTAGTTTGTTAACTTCCTTTATAATTAGTCCAGCTCGAAGCTGAAAATTGGAGTACCCTGTGTTCGTCTCATTGAAGTCAATGCTGAAACTAGTTCTAATATTTTATGTAAAGGTAGGTTTTTAGATACACATGTATGTCAGCTCATGTTCTTCACATCTGTGCCATTACATAGGCAGTGCTTAGGCACTGTAAAAGAATGAGGTTTTAGTTGCATACACACACTGAGACACTTACCATAAAGCGTCGAAGAGTGCCAGGAAGGGAGGAATATGAAATCACACTCTGCAGTCATTGTCTGACAATAGTGCTTGTGTCCATAGCTCTGTCATTTGCAACCCTTCCAAGTACTTTACCTGCATTACAAAATTCAGATGCAGGGCAGATTGCTGGCCCACGAATTATGAAGGAGTCATGCAGGAATCTGTGTGCAAAGCATAGCCCTGCGGAGATGTGTGGAAGTGCCATTTTCTGCAGAAGTAGCTCGAGGGAAAAGTATGATTCTTTACACGTTGCCTCTCTTGAGAAGTCTGTGGTTGGTCTATCACGTAGGTTGCTTTTCTTCCAAGTTTTGCTTTATTTTAATAAAGGAGTGATTCTGTGACAGAGCTGCCCCTACATATACAATCTTAATTCTCTTGTAATGATTATGCTTTTAAAACATTAGCTTTTGACTCATAAGCTGTTTCATAAGGATGCTTCCTTTTTCCATCAAAATATAGATAATAGCAGTGATCAAGCTACTTTTCACTGATACTTTCAGATTCATATTGTGAAAAACATACCTGGCTAATCAACCAGCAAAACCACATAGAGAAATATATAGATCTGTGCAAGAGGATACATACTTCATCTATTTTATCTGTATATGATAAAATGTTTTAAAACACATTAAGTGAATAATCTTGCATGACTTGCCAGGTTGCCAGTAGCTAGTTTTTTAGTGTCATCCCCAACTGGTAACAAGGAGTAAAATTTTGATTTATATAGCATAGATTATAGCAATATCTTAATCAGAGCACACAGTCTTCCAGTATTTTTCCTCTTTAGCTGAAGAAGGAAGTTTGGAAATAATACATTTTCATTTTCTTAACTGAAAATAGCACAAAATAAACTTTCAAACATGAAAGGGCAGATGATTAACTCTTCGCCTCGGGTTAAAAAACGTAATAAAGGCAGGGAGTGAGGGGGAGGCTTGGCAAGACTGAGTTACCAAGATATTTCTTTTATTTATTTTAGTGACTGATTTTCTAAGTTTAGTTGTTCTGTGCCTTGGGTTTAGTTTCTGTTTCAACACTCACTTGGAGTCTGCTTGATAGGAAGTTAGGAACAGCAGCTGTGTGCCAGCTGTGCCGTGGTTTGGTGTTTCCACGTGCTTTGGGATTTGGAATGCAGGTAGGAAGCCATTTGCTCTTTGTGTTTAAAAGAAAAATCAGAGTTTTGTAACTTAGACTTGATCCCCTAACCACATAAAAATTGAACGGAAAGAGAAGCATTGATGTTTTGCTTAGAACACTGCTTAGCGCCAGTATTTTTGTTAAAAAGCAAGTTTTTGGGGGCAAGTTCAACCTCTTGGCGCTGTGAGTCTGTAGTGTGTGTTGCCAAAATATTGCTCGATGCCTGGACTTAGCAGATGAGATCTTGTCACTGCTCATTTCAGTAGCTGTTTTGCTGTTTAGTTTCACAGGGCTTCGATTCTCTGCCTTCTGGCACAGTTTTGTGTAGTAATTCAAGGGAGATAATGCATTCAGTAGGAACTGGCAATTAAAAAATAAATTTAAAAACAATCAGTGGGAAAACAAAAAGATGTGCAAGGCACCTGGGGGTTGATCTCCCTCTTCCTCTGACTTGAGGCAAGCTGAGATCAATTCTTAGGAGCTAATGAAGATTGCTATTTAAAGGCTTTTCCCGCTGTTCCCCCAACTTTCAGCAGCTGCGTGTTAATTAACAGGTAGTGGTGTGACCTGCCAAACGGTTGCAATTAGCTGAGACCCACAGGTATGGAGCACAGTGTAAAGCTCTCTCAGAGTCTGTTTACATACAGTTTTTTAGTTTTGTGAGCCTCCATTTTTGAGAAGGTTTGCTTACTGTCCTTGAAGTTTCCCTAGCCAGAAGAATGCCTAATTCACAGCATGACACTCGGATGTACTCTGACTCTGCCACGCTATTTGACATACTTTAGGTGCAGGTTCAATGCTTCTGTTGGGTGGAGGCACCAGAAAGCATGTTGGGTCCAGCTGATGTTCCCCACTGGAAGTTTCGATTCCATTCTGCCCTGGTACGCAAATGAAACTTCCTGAGTGTTTGCAAAAAGCATTCTTTTGGTTTCGTGTTTTCTGAAATGAGTTTGATACACATTTGAAAGTATTGAGCTGTTTTTGTTTTGCTCTTCTCTTTCTCCTAGCTGAAGGACCCAGTGGTTCTGGGCTTCAGCACTTGCTGCTGATGTTTTATTGAAAAGAGGAGTCCCTATAAGGAGTCCCTAAACACATTTGGCTTTGTTGAAAAAAGTCTTCAAACTTAAAGTATGTACAAGGAGGGATGTTCAGACCTGTTTGACCTAGAGATGGGTTTCAATCTCTTTCACAAAGACGTTTAAAAGAAAAGGATTCATATTTGTAGTGAGTATTGCATTTTCTTGAAAGTGTTTCCCAAGAGCAGAGGGCAACCTTTGCAGAGAGGATACTGAAAAGATAATAGAATCATAGAATCGCTTAGATTGGAAGAGACCATTAAGGTCATCACGTCCAACTATTGATGTATGTGTTTTGCCATGTTACAGCAAATGGCTTTTAGTGATCACAAAAATCTTGGAGATAACTTTCCATGCTCTTCTGTGCAGCAGTGTTGTAGAGTCTGGACAAGGCTTCATCAGCCTAGCTTTTGGATTTGTAGCATAAGAAATTGTTGAAAAATCTACTTTCTGTAAATACTTGATTGGCAATGGTGAAAGGGAGAAAAAAAAGAAATTCCTTACTGTTACTGGATATGTGTTTGAAGGGAAATAAACTAATGTGGACTTAGGAAAAATAAATCAGAGAAATGGTGCAGTTTCAAACAGAGCCTATTTTATACTTGGATCTTGTGTTCAAAACTGATAGGATGAAGTTCCTATTTACACAGTAATCTCTGTCTTTTAGAAGTTTAACTCAAATGTGAAAACACGATAGAATCTCTTCTGGAAATGCAATGCAGCACTATACAAGGATTGCAACAACTGGAATTTCTCATTTAGGAATGAACTGTCATTCTTAATAGAGATGTTGACACTGGTGTTGTTTAAATCTCAGACATAAAAGAATCTCATTTGATAGAAAAATCTCATTTGACAGAAGAAAATTACTAGCTTTAACTGGTTGTATTTGTCAGGCTGCCAACAGTGCATGCTTTGCTTTCAGGAAGGAATAGCCATCACTGAACATGTCAGGTGAATTTTTTCAAGGTGTATTTTTTCTCCTACTAGTAATTCTGATTAGGTACTGTTGGCGTATGTTACTATATTTTCAATCAGTGTTCTGCACAGTTACTTTAAAAATATAGCATATTAGTAAAGTGTTAGTACTGTGGTGACCTCCACGAAACTGCAGGTGTAAGAAGATCCAAAGCTGTACTCCCAGTTGCTTGCTTTCATTTTTAATTAAAGACTGTTTTTGTGGAGTACTTATTGGTGTGACACAAACCAAAGTAATTAAAGGCTAGAAAGAGAAGAAAAGGTAAGAGTTTTTCAAAATAATTGCCACTGCTTGATAGAGGTATACATGTTTCCAATAAACTTGAATTTCTCTCAGTGTCCTGTTTGTTCAAGGCACTCTCCTCTCTTAAACGCGTAATTTCTGTTTCTTTTGGGATATCGGTAATGCCACTGTATCACTTATGTCATTATATTCATAGAATTTATGTAGTTACATTTAAATATATTCCTGTCATAGACCAAGAGATGATCTTTGGTTTAACATAACTGTTACAATCCAAACTTGAATTTTATCTAATGTTTGCATTGTTTTGCTGTGTAGTTGACACTCCAGACCCCTATGTGGAGCTCTTTATCCCCTCTGCCCCTGACTGCAGGAAGAGAACTAAGCATTTCAATAACGATGTCAATCCCGTGTGGAACGAGACCTTTGAGTTCATTCTGGACCCCAACCAAGAGAATGTTCTTGAGGTAAATCACGTGACCGATCGGCATCTGTGAAAATGGAAGTCAAACAATGCCTGGATGGTTAAAATAACAGTACTTTGTATGTGTATGGCATCTGTTGTGTGAAGATTTCAGGATTTGTTTTTTAATATTAAAGGCTGGATTTTGTCTTTAGGCATGGTGCTCAGCAGGAAGTATTATATGAATTCTGTTATTCAGGGAATAGCCTCGAGAGTCATTGTAAGATAGTTCTCTGAGTCATCCTTCAGAGTGCTCCTGAGGGCTAGTGGCTTACTGTTCCTCACATCAGCCATAAAATATTTTGTCTCTGCTTCCTTCACTGATTCAACTATTACGGACAGTGAATAGGCGGGGGTAAAGTCAAGTCTCTGCCCATTCCCTGCTTCTCCCTCAGAAGGTAGAAAGCAGAATCATGGTTCTGTTTTCTCCTCATGCCCATCCAGTGGTGTTTTGGGAACTCTTACACCATGTGCAGGCTTGTTCACCAAGCCACTGTCTAATATCAATTTGTTAAGCCTTTCTGGGTTGTGTACAAAAAGTGAGTGGTAAGTATAATTATTTTATCATTGTGCATGGTAAGCATGTAAGCTTTACAGTGCTGTGTTAGCTTGGTTCTTCATAGGGTATGTCCCTAACATGCAAAGTCCTCTGACCCAAGCTTACAGGTTTTCCATCTAAATTAGTTGGATAGACGGGACAGAAGCTAGAGCCTGTGAAGCTAATAACCATAATCTCTTGGGGCTAAACTGTTCAAGATCCTAAAACTGCGTTGTGTTTGCAGTAGTGCTCCCTGTCTTCCTGGAGTGAGGATAAGGATTTACTGTTTAGGGAGGAAGAATTGCATGCTCATCACACAGGAGCATAAAGAACGATCATGCACATGTAACAACACCAGTTTTGCAGAAAAGAGGTTATGCAAAATAGCTTCCAATTTATCAGGTGCAACAGTCACCTGAGTTGATTTGGTTTATGTTTTGGTCATAGACATGCAACCTGGCGACGTGAAACTTGAGAAAAGGTTGAAGTCTCTAATTTAGTTACTGCTTTCTTATTATAACATAAGCAAACAGTTATCAGGACTTAGAAATAGAAATGGAGCAATTCTATTTTCTTCAGGAGAAAGCATTTGTGAAAATAGGGAGAAGAAGAACTTGGGTTCATCAACCTGAATTGGAAAGGGAAATAAAATAGTTATAATTTGGCTTGGTAAAATCTGTGTGGCTTCTAACAGAAATCCTGGGGCAGAGACTTTTCCCTGTCTCTTTGTATATCTGGTATTTTCTGGGAAGATCTTCAGGAGCTACAGCTGGCTAAACATTCAATGTGATCTATAGTTGATCACAGGATCATGATCATCCCATGGTCTGCATTTTCTAGCATTGTTTTATGCAGTCATTAGAAAGTATAGGATTTTATGAGCTGGCAGGTGGTTGATTTCTAGCACAGTGTGGCTGTAGTTTACTGCTAGGATTATGCAAGTCCCTATTTCCTGTAACAGAACACAGTAAGCTTCATTAGAATTAGAATTCGGAAATGTATCTTTACAGTACCTAAAGGTTATTGCTGGTTTCTGAGACACGTACTAAAAGAAATCATGAAAATTGCCTGCAAAGCTCCAGTGATACCATGTAATAATGGTTAATTTTGGACCTGTTTGATATATATCTGCATACATACATATATGCTGTTCATGGTAATATGTTCTCTTCACCATGAAAAGTATATTATCTAGGTTAAAGCTGGTGTTTGTGTTCTGTCGGTATTGTACACGCTTACAGTTCCTAGCAGAGCCTTTGGGTCCTGTCTGGAGGACAGTGTCAGAATTCAAATCTGTGAAACCACATAAAACCTGTCTTTTGAGTGCAGACTTCGCGATCCTCTCTACTTCTCGGGTTATTTTAATCTAAATCTTTAACTATGTCCCAGTTACAGTTTTTACTCTGTGAAGTGTAAGAAGCCCTCCAAAATCCTGTTAAGAAGTTCTTGCTACAGCTATTTGTTTTATAAGTCAGCCCTCAGAGGTTACAGCAAAGGGCATAAAGTTCTGTGAGAAAACAGAAAAATGTAGATGCCATTAAAATAATGAGTTCTATACTAAAACACAGTTCCTCATTTCAATGGGTTGCTTGTGGCACAGGATGAAAAAGATTCTTCTTAGCCAAGAAGAGGTCGAACCCAGATAGAACAACTAGTCATTCAAGTGGTTGTGTCTTGATTCCCTTTATTTTATGCAAAAGAAACATTCCAAGCTGAAAACACTATATTTTAAAAGAAAGTATTTCACAAAGCAGAAAAACTCATAAACCAAAGAGTTTGGAGAACTCGTTTACTAGAAACCATGGAAATGGTAATTTGAAATTCTTTCTGAACGTCTTGAGAACTTGAAAGGCTACCACTGAGTTAAAAGACCGCTAGATGTAGACCAATTTGGGTTAGAGCAAACACATTGAACAACATGCTGCTGTGTCTGCATGAGTGTTTGGATAGTACCACATTTTGAAAAGGCATGTGCTTTGACATGGAGGATGAGAAGAGACTTGAAGGTCTGGTTGGATACAGAGAAAAGCTTTGTGTAATTTGGAATGCTGTGTATTTTGCCAAATCATTGCTGTGAAATTCTTGGTCTGTGGATCGAAAGTTAGGACATATGGATTCCATCTTTGTTGAAAAGCTGCTGTATGTTTTTTGGCATATCGTGTTTAAAATACTTAAAGTTTCTCCATGGAGAAGTTTTGCTAACTGGAAATTTGAAATAATTATATATATACTGCATATAATTTGAAGTAATTACATCTGCTTAGTCAGGTGGTGAGTTTTACTGACAGAAAGGTGCTCAGATGAAAAATGCTTTGTAAATGATGCTGTCCTACTCTTGCCATTGAATGCCTTGGAAATGCCACCTACGCTATGCATTAACTTAGCCTGTTTTAAAATGATATCACTGGGTGTTGACTGGGTTGGGTTAGTCATATTCATTTCCCTATCCCTTTTATAAATTTTAATTTTAGGCATAGACTGTATGGAATTAATAAGGGATTTATCAGTGTAGAATTGAATGTCCTTGTATCTTTTCTAGGTTACTTTGATGGATGCCAACTATGTGATGGATGAGACTCTTGGCACATCCACATTTCCTATATCCTCTCTGAAACTGGGAGAGAAGAAGGAGGTCCAGTTAACTTTCAACAGTGTGAGTGGCAACATTTGAAGCTTTACCTGTGTTGATGCATCTTCAAATGCGATGGGAAGTTTTTAAACCTGAATTGAGACCACCTAAACTGCTGTGTAGATCTGGTTAGTTTCAGTCCAGTATCAGGTGTCTGAATTTTAACTGTGCTGTGTTGTGGTTAGGTAGAGCTTCTTCACAAATCACGGGAAACTTCCTGATTATAAAGGCTATGATGTTTCCTAAGGAATCTCACTGAGTCTGATATTACTCAGAGTTTTCCCTTAGTCACTTTGTTGAAGCATAAGAAAAACATTTAGCTTGCTCGTGATACTGGTTGGAAGTACACGTTCCTAGATAAAAGGAAATCCAAGACTATTTCCAATCCCATCAGTCTGCCTCATTAGTATTTATGGCCGTGCTTTCTCAATATAGACCCAAATTTTGAATTCAAGAAAGGATTAGAATATATCATAGATGGGGTGATGGCAGCAGCTTGCCAGTCAGGAAATAGCTAAATCTGTGGAGGCTGGGGAGGGCTATCTCAGGCGAGGATGGTTCTCTGCAGGCCCTGTTCATTCACTGCTGGCCATGGTTAAGCACAGGGCTGGCCCACTGGCACTATTTATCTCCTTACGCTCCTACTGAAAGGAGAATTAAGAAAGTCGGCAGCACTAAATGCTTTCGTTTCTGAGAGAATCTTCTTAAAAGTATAGTTTCAAACTCTCTAGAAAAGTTCCTGCACCACTTGGTTCAATTTAGTTTAAAGGTCTTTGTTAATGAGAGAGGTTACATGGGTTTTGCTGTTCAGTATATTATCTCTACTACATATGCCTGTGGCTTCCAGAAATCTAACAGGAATTCAGTTATTAGCATACATTGCACTTATAATAAATGGCTGGTTGTAACACAGCCCTAGTTAGCATGTAATAATGCATTAATGTGAATGGTGTTAAAAAAAAAAACAACAAACACAGCAAACAAACCCTGACTGGATTATTGTCTTTAAACTCGTATACAAAACAAATGGTGTCAATTTAAAGAGGATTGCCTGTTTGCATGGAAACTCCTGGAAGTTGATGTTAAGTCCGTGTGTAATTGAATTTGTTCTGCATGTATTAAAATATCATGATGTATTAGAGTAACATATTGGAGGCCATTCTGAATATAATTCAGCAGCAGTAATTATATTCCTCACATCTGCTCACCTTTATATATACCATACTATACGTATAAATACCAAATGCATTTCTCTTTGGGGCTGTGGTTTATTATATGATCAGAGGTCGTGATTTGTGACTGCTTTGCTGTTTTGTATCACTGTGATACAACTTTAAAAGTATGTTTAGTTACAGCAAATAACTGCTTAAATCCCATTTACTGGTAAAGGAGAGTTTTGTACATAAAATATAGCATTTAACTAGGTACAGCCTTAGGAAATTTATAGGCAAATGGTAAAGGAACATCAAGTCAGGATGAGCCCAGTGTAGACTATTTGCATGCACAACATATACTCCAGAGATTTCCGTGGCAGTCTGTATAAGGAAAAAAAAAAGACATGCACTTTCCCTATTGGAACGTTTCACTGCAAGAGCTTATTTAATAATGTGCGCATACATTTTTTCAGTGATTGGATCACTGCATGTTTTCTGAAGTGCTTTCTAAATTAGTAATATCAGGTGCTGGAATAATGTAATTGCTAATCTGCCTTTGAAGTGTTTCCGTAAATGACTCTTTGCTCTGTTTCTTCATGTTCACCCTTCATTTCTTTGCCTTTTCTTCCCCCCCCCCCCCACACCTTGTTAATGAGCCATCTCATTATAGCTCCTGCTGCGGAAGGCACCAGGTGAGCACCAGCTTTTACCTGGGCAGGTATGCAGGAGGGGGGCGGCCACAGGGAGCTTTGCCTTTTCCTCTCTGTAACTGTGCAAGGGTGAAGCAAACATGCAGAGTGAGGAGCTGGCCCAGTTCTAACCCTGTTCCTGGTGAGCACACAGCACAAAGGAGGAGAATGATTCCTTCATAGCTTGAGGTGGAGCAAAAGAAGACGCTGTGTGAGTGTTACACATCTCCAAGGCTGGACCGATGTGTCAGTGGCCGTTCCCTATGAGAGAGCTGGGGACATGAAGACGCTTGTCTGTTTTCAGTTCCAGCAGCCCTGTTCCAGCTTTTGGGTTTTGCCTAACAAGTGTAATTGGTCCTTTAACCATTGTTTTTTCACCTTTTATGTGCTGGGAACCCCTTTAAGTGCTCTATGAGCGAGGTAGAGGAGACCATTCTGTAGCTTATGGGCCAGAGCATTTAGCCTGCAAGAGTGCTCTGAAATTCCCACCCCTTGCCATGCAAATATCTTCTGTGCATGCAGCTATTCAGCTAATTATCACACAGCTGTTAGACGTGCTAAAAAATAGTCAAATTGTTCCTTTTAATATTGACAATGAACTAGCATTTTGTTGGACTTTTCTGAAGAGGCAGGAGAATTCTTACTTTGTTTTGCTCTTTTTAGCATATTGCCTAGCAGATGCTTAATGGAAGCAAAAGCATTCTGTAGTGATAGTGACATTCATTAATTTACTTGCATCTTTCAGAAAATGTAAGCAATCACTCTTCTTGATTGATAATTTAGACTTACTTGACTATGGAAAGACATTGGGTAGCTCACGTGGAGCACAGAGCAGTCATTCCCTTGCAGGTTTCAGATGCCATTTAAGCATGAAATTTGCCCAGGGAACTGGGAAGCAAGGACCAGATGAACTGGAGCTGGCAGTAGAAACAAAGGATCCTAAGTGTGTGAAGACAATCATATCCCTTCAGACTGAATATGAGTAATTGTCATAAAGTGGTGTATTTTGAAATCATATTGTGTGATTTTAAAAAGAAAAAAAAAAAGTTATGTTTGAAAGAAACTCACTAATGCATTCTAGAATTATTTTTTTAAAGTAATTTTAAAAACACCTTGACGGTAGTATTTTTATATTCCAGGTATGTTAATGTTGTTGTTGTCTTTTTCCTCTGTAAGAGATGTGACAAGATTTGAATCTCTTTTGTGCAGGTCACAGAAATGACTTTGGAGTTGTCTCTTGAAGTGTGGTAAGCATCTCATATCAAAAACAAAGATAACTGGAAAACATATTAGCAACAAAGACATTTTTTATTTTATTCTGTTCTAATATTCTTGAAAACATCGTGTAGAGTGCAAAAATACCTAATATTAACACTGAAATACCAAGCAGTTCACAAAGCAATTGCATCATTGACTTGACAACATTACTTGTATGAATAGTTTTCCCCTTTCCAAATGTTTGTAGGATCAAGTCTATTGTATATGAATTTCTCATCATGGCTTATGTTAAGTACCTTCCTTTTTAAGGGCTTTTAGACATCAGCTTCAGCTATTACCCTCCTTATTTTACCTTCTTTAGTAACTTTGCATCTCACGTTAGCTTTCAGCATATATGGATACTCATTACAAAGCCTCCATGAAATGTGTTGATACCATGCAGTGTTAATACCATGTTAATAATAATTAAAAAAAAAAAGTGTTAATAGCATGCAGTACTGAAGTCAAAGGTGAAGATCTCAGTAGGGCCAGGATTTCCTTTAAAGCTATGTGGATGCCTACATGCTTAAAAAATACTTTAAATTTTGTTTCTTTCTCTAGATGTCTTTCTCCTTTCTCAGCCTATCTAGGTGAAAGACCAAAAATTGCCGTGAGGCGTAATCAGAAAAATACCTTTTAAGTCTAAAAATGAATTACTGAGCACAAGACATTTAAAGAGTCTTTTTTATTTTGGCTGGAACTATAAATAGCAGTGCTGAGCACTGTAACTATAAATGTAATGACTCTGAAAGCTGACAGACATCCCCCAGGGATAATTTTTGCTCATCATTTTATTCTATTAGAGGTGGATATGTGTGTGGTCCTCAAAGACCACCCCTAAAACTTGGAGGGCTCGTACATTATGGATATTTCACGTCTCAGACAAGAGGTGAATGTCAGGTGTTCAGCTATGTGTGGCTGCTATATAGGCAGTAGACATTAAAGCGGTAAAACAAAAGGATCCGATCAAGTTCAGCTCTGCTGTTCTCTGACAGGCATATGGATTTTGGATTCTTGTGTGGATTTCTAGTTCATGGTATCTTATATATTTCATGGAACACTGCCTCTACGCAGTCTTTTTTCCTCCTTTTTCTTAATACCAGTATTTTATTACATAATAGTTTTTAAAATAAATCTAAGGAGTCATTGTGTGTGACTAGATAGATCCAATTCACTATTATATGCTTTTCATGAAGGATTTGTGAAAGTGCTATCAAAAGTATAATGAATGTGTCAAAGTATCCACAAAATTTTTCAACACATTTTTGCAAAGATGAGAGTTTCAGTGAGGCAGATACCAGGAAGAATCAGTGTGTTCCTTACTGCTATCTCAGCAAATCGCTGAGTGCAAGTGTCTGTTGCTCACGCATGTGTGGTTATGTGGGAGGGATCCTGCTGAATTCAGTGGTGCACATCCACAAAGCCAGTGTTCAGCATGCGATAGCAATATTGAGGCTTTATCTGAAGACCTTTTGCTAAAAACTAAGGTCTGTCAAACTCTGAACCTGGAAGTATTGTAGTTTAAACCCTTGGAATGAAACTGGGTGAGTTAACTGGTCCGAAGGACGAGACTGCTTGAACTGTTTATCCTGCCTTATCAGAAATGAGAGAACTGGGAGTCGAAGTTGTAGTTATTATTTAAGTACAGGATTGAGGTTTTTACACAGCCCTATTTGCAATCTTGATTGCACAAGGTTTGGAAAAAGATACAGAAAAGAGGCTTTGTTTCTTCAGTTGCCAGTCAGGACAGTTCCTGCTGAAAGCCAAACACTTACTGATTGTAAGGCTGAATGGATAAGGCATCAAAACTGGCTTTTCCTCCCTTGATATGAACCTTTAACTTAAGAGTAAATGTTAGTAGGTGTGTATGAACATTGTTCATTGCAGTTCTTTTTACAATACATAAGCAGAAAATTCAAATTTCTAGGCTGAAAATTTAACATTGAAATACCAAGCAGTTCACAAAACAATTGTATCATTGACTTAACAACTTTACTTGTATGAATAGTTTTTCCCCTTTCCAAATGTTTGTAGGATGAAGTCTATTGTATATGAATTTCTCCACTCACATATATTTTATGTATTTATTTTTAAGTCCGCACAACACACCGCCAGAAGATGCATATTTAATGTCTGGTTTTCACTAGTATGTGAACAGTGAAGTTCCTGTATAAAATCCACATCTTAACCACACAATGTGTCATTGTTCTTTGCTTCCTTCATTCCATAGACCCATGTGATGCAGTTGTCGCATGAGTAATGTTTTATTTTGTTTCATTCACTTTTTTATTTTTCTTTGTTTTATTAGGTGGTTTTTTTTAGTTCATTTTTGAATTATGCCTTTACCTAAAGCCTATCTGTTTTGCAAAATAGCTCTTCAACAGATCTCCGGTTCAGTATGGCTTTGTGTGATGAGGAGAAGAAATTCCGGCAGCAACGAAAAGATAATATCATGCATAGCATGAAGTCATTTCTAGGAGAAGAAAACAGCAAGAACTTGACCACTTCCCGTGATGTAAGTTTGGAGAGTTCACATCAAGATTAGTATCCCCTGTGGATATTATCCCCATTTGTATCTCATTACTCTAAGTGACATAATGTGGTAGAAGGAGTCAATGTAAAGAGAGAGAAGAAAAGCAGAACAATTTCTTCTCCCTCTGTGCACATACTATGTTTAGGATGGGGAATGATTTTTCTCCTGCCCTAAATTTTTAGATAAAAGTTTAAGGAGACAAAATCATGTGTCAAATTGAAGCTGTACTTAAATAAGGAATGTCCATTATATGCAAGAGGACAAGACTGCATAAATGCCATCATTGGATAGAAATCATAGCTCTTCATCTGCACTAGCACCTTAAACAAACTGATGTAACTTTTAATCTGGCTTGTTTTAATTCTTTTAAGGCTATGCTGGGATTAGAATTCTGCACGGAAGGAGATGTATCCCTGTGTTTTATTCTACTCTGATGCTGAATTCCATGCTTTGTTAAGGTCTCAGTTCTGAGCTGAGATCATCATCTGAAAAAACGCCTGAAGGGCACGTGCAATATCTGCTGCACAAGGAGCGTGCGGTGGCTCTGGGCATGCACACAACAGTGGAATCTGCCCTTGCATGCTTGATCTTCAGATTGTGCTCTTTAACGTTGCCTTGGCTGTATGGCCTTCATGTCTAAAGGATCAGGCAGGAAACGAGCTGTTTTGATGTCAAAGTCAGTTGAGAATTGATTTTCTTTCCTTCCTCTCTTTTTCCTTAGCCTGTTTTATAGGATTAGGATCATGGAGTTTAATTCTTAGAAGGTATCAGAAGCTGCAGCTTTCATCAACTCACAAGTGCTCTGTACTTTAGAATGTCAACCCAGTAGAGCTAGATGGACTGATGAAGGTTTGGATCACATTAAAGTGAGGAAGTGTGCTGAACCCTACTTACCCTTTCACTGATCTTGTACAACAATGCTTTATTTTGAATTAATGAAGGATACACTTGGTACAGGTCCAGTTACTTTTATTGTTCAAGCTTTTCCATCCTCCTCTGTCTTCCCTGTTTGTTCCTTGCCTAGTGTTTTGCTTCCAGAATTGGGACAGGATGATTTTTTGGGTGGGTCAAGCAGTTAACAGAGTCAGTGAATTAGTCTGGCTTTAAGACACTGGTTCCTTCTGTGCATTTTAGTATGAACAGAATGTGACAGTCTTTTGCAGAAACTGGAACCAACATAGAAGAATTACCTTCTAAATTTCTATTAAGTTTTCAGTAGGTAATAAAGGTGTTATTGACATGCATTTTTGAACTTTTTCTTGCTTAATAAAATGTGCTTGAATGGTTTTTCTGAGGAAGATGAAAGAATTTGAGAATATTGTGGATATTTTATTTGTAGAGATATATATCACGCACATTGTGTACAAACATTTTGAAGGTTGTTTTTGAAAAAAAAAATCAGTGCAGTTATTTTATTGTTGATGCATGCAAATCTTATCTGAGCAGATATTTCTGGGTGACATTGGTCTAATCTTCCTCAGCAGACATATCTTTCTCAGAAAAGATGCAAAGATGTTCTGCCAAGATCCAGGTAGGATTGGAGTGTTGCTTAGTGCCTGAAGTGTCGGTTCTATGCAGGTGGTATATACGCATCAATAAATCTCATTATTGCAAAAGCTAGGTAAGCTTTCATATTCTTTTTATCATCATCTTCCCTTGGTATCTCTCGCTGTCTCAAAGTTCATCAGTATAGTTACATCTTCCAAGACCAGGCAGTAATCTCTTTTTGTAGGCTTATCAACCCTAGAAGGACTGAGGTAATGTGATCCTCCCATTTTTCATATGCCAAGTGTGTGTTTCTTAGCTGACTTGTCAAATTTTTTAGCTGCTTCTAGTGATGAAAAATCCTTTTTGTTCAAATTAAAATACAGTTTTGTCCTTATAGCCTGTCATTTTTATTTTTATTGCTAGAGATGTGAGATAGCAGGAGGATTTATAGGATGTTTGAAGTCTTAACATGGCATCAGGAGACATAAGTATTCTTAGCTGCCTATGAGTCATTGTTTGATCTTAAACAAGTCACTTACTCAGAGTTCATGTAAGTTTCTTCATCTGTGAATAGCAACATGTGTGCCTTGCAGGGATGCTGTGAGATTTTAATACCTGTGAAATAATTACACATCCCTGGATGGCAGATAAGTGTTTACTTCCAAATCTCCTTGCTTAATGTTGAAGCACATTCTGAAAACACAAAGGATGAGATTTCTTGTACCTGTGTTATTAATTCATTTGATAATTTTTGTTGCTTTAAACAATTTTCTAGAAATACTGAAATCAATTAGAGAAGGCATATAATTCTCTCAGACTGGATTTGCAGAACAATTTTTAATAATATATGTGTCCCCCATAGCAAATATTTTCACACCACAGGCATTTTTGTCCAGATTTTGTGCACTGTGTTTCCAGGGCAGTTGGACAAAAGCATCTGCACCACTCATTCCCCAAACAGGATTTAATGTATTTCAGCTTTTTTTTTGCCAGGTTACTGAAAGTATGACTGAGATGGTCTTTTTCAGAGCTCGCTTGTCTGAGATCTTGTTTCCCAAATGCTTTTCATTTTCACATCCAGTTAAAGAGATTAAACGGTCAACTTCTGTTGGTGCCCAAGGGTCAAAGTAGAAATGTTTTGCACTGAGCCTTTCCCCGTGTTACGATGCTGCTTGGTTCCTAGAAGCAATACAAGTGCATTGATGAAATGCTTCATTAAGGTTTTTAAGTCCTGTTCAGCAGAGCTTGTGTAGATGATATCTAAACTGGTTTGTTCAAAACTAGCTTGGATGCTGTGCAGACCAACAATAGGAAAAAGAAAGCCATGCTGGCCTGGCCCTTTGGTTGTTTAGGAAAGGATGCCACCGTATAGAAATAAGCATGGAAGTATGTCCAGGGATTAGAGCAATAGGCTTTTGTCACCAGGACTCTTGAACTGAACTCACAATTTTGCTGTTGGCTTCCTGCGTGACTTCTCTTGTGTATCACTTGTGAATCTATGTTTACTAATCTGCTTGAATGGAATTAGTACCTCTACACAGCTTTTACAAAGGATTTCATCTTCAGAGTCCCTCAGATGAGCGGAGTGCATTAGCCACAGCCTGTATACATGGAGGCATATGCATGCCTCAATCTCCTTTCTCCATTCTTTCTCACTGGTGAGATGGTTTCTTGCTTCTTTTCCCTTTGTCCTCTGCCTGCAGCTACTTCCACCTTGCCTCTCCCTTACTTATCCTAGAGCACAACATGTAAGGTGGGTGTATGTAATTTCAGATTTCACCGTTTCTTGCCTTTAAACCTGCTGGAAACTGAATTGCAGCTGAAAAACTGCTTTAATAAAGCTACTTATTTAGTAGTAGCAAAGATGCTCTTTGCTTTCATCTTCAGAGCAAGAAATACTCTTACCTTCGTCACCTTGCTTTTGTCCTACATGTCAACTAGGATTAGATTGGCTAAAATAAATGAATGCAAATGTGCACTAGATGCTTCTCTCCAGTTATTTATTTATTTATTTATTTCAGTATTTAAGAGGTTTATTTATTGTGGGAAGCTTGCTTCAGCTACTGCCCTCTACTCTAGAGCTCTTCCATTGAACTGCATTTCTGGAAATAAAGTAGTGATTTCAACTCTTCATCCTTTGCTTTGATACCAAGTGGAAATTGGGAGATTCCTATATGTACACATACCTCTCTGTATATCCATCTTCCCCCAGTGTAGGAATCTCGAATTCTGTGGGTTAAGTATACAGGAAGCATTTGCAGCCAGGATGCTAGTGACTCTTCTTGACATTCTTTGTTGATCCTCCTTACAGACTTCTCTGCATTCTGAAGGAAACTCACATTTTCCCTTGTGCTCATGCCATATTACTGATGAATAGATTAGTTGAATAGTGGTGCTTTGGAAGTGTTCATGCATACTTTTTCCAGGCTTGCACCTGCAAACCACCCTCTTCATCCTGTTAGGATTTGTCTGTGTAGATTAATTAGGTAGTGTTTGTAAAAAGCTTTCAAAGCCTAACGTACATTATTAAATTTCTGATTAGTAATACGGCTCTTCTGTTCAAAGCAATTGCTCCGTTACTGGGGTGTTGGCTTAACAAAACAGGCATGTCCTAAATCTTTACCTTTGTTTTGTCATTTTTGGATAGATAGCTATCTCTGGATATGCATGATGAATGCTGATGCCAATAAATACCTGTGGTTTCTATTACTAAACCTTAACACTTATACAGAAGATAACCAAATAATCTTACTGCATCAAGAGTAATTTTTGCAGAACAGAAGCCTCAGGAAATGTCTCACCTTATTTGTTCGTTTCCAAGGGGCTATACATTTTTGGTCCACAGGGGAATTTAACTGCTTAAAGTATGGAGTCTATAGAAAAAAACTCAGTAGTCACGTGTTTCCTTTTCTTATAACTAATCCCATCCATTGGCAGCTTAAATTGAGTTTCAGTGAATTTTTGACCGATTTGACCAGTTTGATCAGATACAGGCTTTCTGCACAAGTGTGTGATTTTTTTACGCTTAGTAACAACTAAGAGGTTGTTGTCTTATCACCATTGAACAGTGGAAAATTCTTCTTGGTTTCTGAGAGCCAGGTGGGATTCTTGCTTAGTCTAAAACTCTTCATGCTGGTAGCATGAAGCCCTCTGGTTTTTCCTTTTTTCTTTTTTCCAGAAGAAGGAAAGAAGTATAACATAAAACTCCTGTAGATATGTTTTCAATATGGTATCACTTGTAACTGAATCTGCTCTTGCTCATTTTGCTTTTAGCAGTTAAATAGGTGTAAGGATGCACATAAATTCTCCTTAACTCACCGCTAGTTTTTGCAAGGTTGTTTTAAATTTGAGACTGTCTTCATGCTATTTAGTAATATCCATTTTTTATTATCAAATGTGGGTTTAAACTCCTAACCAAAATACCGTCAGACTCTCTTCTGTTTCTTACTAACTAGTAACTCTTACTGTCTTTGGTTCTATCACTTAGATATCATTTGGATTACAGCTGGTCTTTAGATTGCTTTAAAAATTTCTGTGGTTTTGTGACTAAGAAGTTATTAAATAACTGCGTTAATATCTTCTCTACTTTGTTTATTTCCTGGATTAGGGATAATCAGGACAAACATTCAAAAAAAAAAATCAGAGTATATTTTTATTAAGAAGTCTTGCTACAAGTGGAGGTATCTTCAAATAAATTCTACTTCTAAAAACATTCAACAATTAGTGTTCTAAGTACCAGAACATTGTGGGGGCAACAGCTTACTGTTGCTGAGACCTGTCTTGGTTTACAGCTAATTTGTAGACTTATTGGTTGTATTCTAAAGTCTGAAGCAGTGCTGCAAATCTGTGCTAGTAAATTGAACTGAAAATTCTGTACATTTTGTCAGTAGACAGGATGCAAAGGAGAGTCAGTATTTGACTTTCACCCTCTCTATATGGTTTACTACTTGACCTGAAGAATTCAAAAACTGAAGCACTACCATTCTGTGCCTGTAAGGAACCTAAAATGAAGGATTCTGCACAGTGATAATATTGTCCCTTGTCAGCATGTAGTGAACGAAAAATACGATTCCACAGAATTACAGAAATAGTGTTTGGAATGAAGCTCTGGAGGTCAGCTAGTCTCTGAAAGGACTACATTATCAGTGCTCAATTTACAGTCAACAGAGAAAATTGGGAGGATTCCATCTAGCAAGTCCCAGGATAATCCAGAGTTTAGACTACTGCAGAGTCCCAACTCTGATGTTCATCATCCCAGCCTTGGTCTGATCCTGAATTCCATCACCTCATGAGGACTGGCAGCCCAGGCAGCTCCCAGTGGCCACATTTCACTAGTCAGCCACTAGTCAGCCCCTCCAGCATGTGCTTTAGGTCATTGTCACAAACGTCTTTGAAGGCTTGCACAGTGCTGCCCTTCGAGCAGGGGATTAAACCGCCCTATGAGGACCACAACCAGATGAGGATACTTCTGCTGTTCTTTTAGGGAAAGCCTTACCTACCTCATCCAATTGGTTAGGCAATGTGAATACGACTGCCACAATTTTCTTTCATCTTGACACACAAACTCTCAAAAGATGTGTGTCTAATTTCATCCTGATGTTCTGTGCAGTCAAGGAGCTGCCTTCCTGTAGAGCACAGCCCCCTGCACCGTCTTCCCTGCCTATCCATCCTCAGCAGGCTCTACACCTCCATGGCAGTGCATCAGGTGTGCCTCTTGTCCCACCATGTCTTTGTCACTGTCTGTGTCATTCTGTGACTGTGAATGCACATGAGCTTCCATCTTTTCTTGTTTCATGTCCAGGCTCTATACGTTAATACAGAGACTTTCTGAGGTGAGCCTCTGAGCCCTCTCCCTCCTGAGAGGGAACATGCAAGTCTCCCCACTAGCTTTCTCCCTTGCATACCTCCTGTATTTGCACTATTTGCACCCTTTGCTCGTGTAGTTCTCTGTTGATGACTAGTTAGTCTGAAGTCTTCCTCATTTAATTAGAGAGTCTGTTCAGGAGGATATTCCTTACTCCTTTGGTTAAGTTGGTAGTTATTTTCTGAATGGACCATGCTCATCATCAAGCAAGGCTTCATGAGCAAGACTACAAGAGTCTCCTGCTGATGCTGCCTAGGCGTGATAACATCTATCTTTCCCATTCCTCTTCCAAATGGGAAAGATCAACTCCACAGGCCACAACTGTGGCACCCTGTGCCCCTCATTTCTTGCAGTAAGAGGGGGCAAAGCACCTCTCACCTGCTCAGGCTCTCCTCTGTATCACTTGTGCCCACATGGGTGAGCACTGAGGTGCTGTTACATGCCTTTTGTTGACACCTCCTGGTTACTGGTGGCCTGCCCCTGGGTGCAACATAAATAAGAAGCTGGAAGGAAGTCTGCTCAGCCCCTCCATGAGATACCATCTTGGCAGAGCCTCTTGTGCTGCTGCTCAAATCCTGGTTGTGCTTGCCTGTAGTTGGCAGCGCTGTCCTCCCATGCAGCAGCCGGCATGTTCTGCTGCTGTCAGCTCTTTGTGAAGCAAAAGAGACTGAGTTAATAATATACAGGTACTGAATGTTACTCCTTCGGTCCCAATACCAAAGGGGAACAGTTAACCTCTTGGGTGCATGTATGGAACTGTTTAATTCTTTGTTGGCTATTTAAATGTATCTGAAAGTGCTTGTTTGGCATTCTCTTACACGTGACACTAAGACACTGCAGAATACTTTCTGATTGGCTTGTTACAACTTCTCTGCACAGGTTAGAAAAATTGTAGGTTTCATCTCTGCTGTGAGGATCACTCAGTTGTGACCTTACTAGCACAAGGATGGTATGCTTGGCCAGTGACTGATGAGTAACATTTATTTGCTACTTTAAGTCATTATCAGAAGTGAGGTGTTGATACTGTGTTCTTCTCATCTATGCAGGTACCCGTGATAGCAGTATTGGGTTCAGGAGGTGGATTTCGTGCCATGGTAGGGTTTGCTGGAGTTATGAAAGCACTTTATGAATCAGGAGTTTTAGACTGTGCAACTTACATTGCTGGCCTCTCTGGATCCACGTGGTAAGATTTTTTTGTTTTGTTTATCTTTCAGTATTCCTTCAGGAAGTTCAAGAACAAATTTTCATGAGAACTTACTCCTAAGGTTGTGATTCACAGCAAATTTTATGTACACACTATCAACAGGTAAATTACTTAGAGAGCCAGCTGACTTACTGCACAGCATGACAATGGAGCAGATCTGCTAGTGGATGTGTTCTAGAATGACTGGAAAGATGGATGAGGACAGCTCAGTCTCCAGGTGGTCTTCCTAGGAGCTTTGGTAGCAGAAAGAGATGGAAAGAGATGCTACACATATACACCCATTTTTTTGTATCGGTGGTCAATGCTGTGCATATTAGAACCATGTAACTGAATTATTCATCTTGATAGGTGAACCAAAAAAAATCAAGCTATTGATATAAACCCAAAATATTTTTTGTTTGGTTTTCTTTTTCTTATTAAATGAAAGAAAAAATTCAATTAGACTGAATGATGACTCATTCAATTCCAAATGGATTATATCCTTTTGGGATACCTCTCAAAGATTCTGAAAGTCTGAAAAAGATCTGAAACATCTTTTGTTCCATTTTAGACTCAGTAGTAGATAGACTTCATAGTAGATTTACTGGGGATGTCCAAGACGTGCTCAGGGATCATATCTTAGCATAAAGAAATTTGAGCAGGTGTATTCCAGCTCAAAGGGAAGAATGCTGATGGCCATGCCGATATGTGATATGATTTGCCTTGATTCACTCCTATTGTCACTGTTTCATTTACAACGTACCGTGGCTTTTTAAAACAATTTGTCAATCAGATGGGAGGGAAGATCTTCCAAGATGTCTCAACTTAAGAATGCCCTAATCTGGTAGTTATGATGTCCTTCTGTCTGACTCAATGACAGAATTCTGACTTCATCCTGTCATTAACAGGAACAACATCAACAGGAGAAAATCAGAGTGATGTCACTGTGAAAGGCACTCTCTGGGTGTTACAGGCTCAGGGCTTTGTAGGCAGCAGACTAATATGAACCTGTGTTATGTCTGCCTTAACCAGTCTTCTGAATAAGAGGGTTGCTCTTCTCCCTGACCAGTGTTATGAATCCACAGCCTTTGTCTTGTTGGCTTTTATAAAAATCGTTGCAAATTACCCTTATTACAAATGCTGAAACTATTTGTTTTCACATTTCTTAAATGAAATGATGTAACATTTTTCAAAGCTGAACATTTTTCATCAGCCAAAGGCATTTGGCAAAATCAAGCCAAATTGCTTAACTGTTTGGCCTCCTTAGTACTACATTTTTTCATTAAGTGAAATTTAAAGATTTTTTTGTCTAACTTTAAAACTTGTTTTTATTGTCAATTGATCAGATTGCAGTAGATGATTTTGCATATTAAGAAAATTTTGAACTTTGCAAGGAATTACACAAATGTCACAAAAAATAATTTTATCATAACTAGTTCTTTCTGTATGTACCAATTGAAATACTGGAGCTGGACCTGAATCCGGTCTCGTACACCTAGTACAAGAAAGGTTCTGACAAACTGAATTAACTCCATCAAAGGACCACCTAGTGAATTAGGGGCCTGAACCACATGCAAAACTGAGGTGGATGGATTTTTTTAGCCTTGAGAAGAGAAGGCAAAGGTAGTAGTGGGGGCATAACTTACTGTTGTCTTCAGCAGCCTAATGAGTAGCTGTAAAGAAAACTCTTGAAGGTGTACAGGTAAAGGACACAAGGCCATAAGTTATGTCAAGAGAGATTAGATTATTTATTAGGAAAAATGTTTTGCAGTGAGAGTGGTCAAGCACTGGAATGGATTGCTCCATCCTTACTTGACTAGGCTGGGTAAGATGTCATCCTCTGTCTGACTCGGTGAATACTTGATGTGAAATCAGAACTTGACTGAACAAACCCCTGAGCAACCCAGTCTGATTTTTCTGTTGGTTCTGCATTGAGCAGGAGGTTGGACTAGAGACCTCAAGGTTCCTTCCTCCCAGTCTAGATCAATCATAGGACTTATATGAATGTCTCATTTCTTTAAGACTTTTGTTGGAATAGCAAAATATCAATGAGTGGGGGGGGGGGAGGGGGGGGGATCTGTCTGGCATGAGCTTTGTCTCTTGGTGTAACTTCAAGCAAGTACATGAATTTTGGTTACATGTTCTAAGGAAATACTCTTAAACTTGTTACTTGAAACAGATAATGATCGGTTCTATTCTTTGTTATTTTTTTTTTTTCAATTACTTTCCACTTTTGGGGGAAGCTTGCTCCCCTGCTCCCATACTAGATAGGAAATTTTCTGAATGCTGGAAGCTTTTGAAATGACAGAACAACCTATGTATGGACTAAAATAACAGCTTGTGATTCAGATTTAAGTACAAGAGGTTGGCATCTCAAACTTGCCTTTGTTGCATTTTCTGTCACTGGTGGCTGGGGAGGCAGATTTATCACTGGCTATTAAGCCATCTGGATGTACTGTTTCAAATTTTCCTCAAAAGTCGAATATTTCATTTGACTGGATGAGGAGCAATTGAGCTGTGCAATGCTACGTGAAGACTTTTCATTGTCTTTCTAGGGTTGGATATATAGTCCATGTTCTGGAAAGGTCTCAGCTGGGCATGTGGTCCTTTTCCTAGAAAACTCAGGCGTGAATACGAAGTTGACCCAATGTAAACCTGTAGAATATTTATTAAAATAGCAAGATTATCTGAACTGATTCAGTCAGAAACATATGCTGGAAACAGTTGTATTTAAACAAATTCACTTCTACTGTCTTAGGGATGTCACCTATTCAGACTTTCCTTGCTTGATGAATAAATAAATTGACAATTTGGCATGCTTCCTTTTCCCTTTCCTCCCCCTTCCTTTCCTCCCCCTTCCTTTCCTCCCCCTTCC